>NW_022147169.1:2185799-2207910 GCF_002938485.1 Sitophilus oryzae
TTTATTTTGTAGGTACATATCTCTTTTAGTTGTGAAGAACGCAGACTTTTTTCGAGAGATGGCGTATAGTGTGCTGGAAACTGAAAAACCTTCTGGTTTGTTTTGGAAAAAATATATTAATAATAATTATTATTATTTTATCTTGTTAAAAATTGTTAAGAGAATACCTGGCAGTGAGAGTTGTTGTCTGTCATTTTAATTCACAGACAAATTGAATTTTCTGTCATTGTGTTTGGATGATATAGGGAAAATTAAAGACAGTTGAAAAAGTGTGAAGTATATTTTTTGTCTTTCTGAGCAGTACTAAAATTTGTACTGCATACGTTACAAATGTCATCAATATTGGATTATTATTTTTTTGTAGATAAAAAAACTTTATGCATTTCATTACTTACTACACGCTTTGGTTTTGGCATTATTGAATACTGAGATTTATCGGTAAAATAAAATATTGCACGTCATATACTGGTACTTCCAAACCAATTTACCCGTTGCATATACAATTAGCTTGAACTAAAGTCCGTCCAGTGAGTCAGGGAAGATTTCGACAGATGACATTGAAAAAAATGACAGAAAATACAATGTACTTATGAGTTAAAATGACAGAACACTGTCACTGTGCTGGATCGCCCGACAGACTTATATTCATGTAATATAATAAAGACAAAATAATTCATAATTCACATCCACGAGTGCACAGAAAACGAAAAGATTGAACACATAGATATATACAGGGTGTTTCTTAATGACATGCTAATATTTAAGGAAGTGGTTCTTGAGCCTATTATAAGAAAAAAAAATCATCTGAATATATGTATGTCCTAAACAGCTAAACAACTTTTCAGATACAGGGTGGTAAAATTTTCTAATTTTTTTTTCAAAATATGTCTGATGTTTTATTTGATACACATCTTCCATGCATCAAAATGCTTATTTTGATATTATATAACAAAATTATTTAATTTCTTAGTTTTCTTCCAGCCGATGCAGAAATGATTTCCACACCGCATCAGATTTTGAGCGACTTGACCCTGAAGTAAACTGACTTTAATTTTCTTTAAGCAAAAACTATGCGTCGCACAAAAAAAATCAGGAGATTAAAAATAAATGGGGATTTTGAAAATAATTTTTCTTTTATGAGAAGTTAGTGGTGTACCACTTTTTTCTCCAAAAATATACAATGTAAAACCCGTATGGACGGCATTTGTTGAATTATATAAAAAATTTTGTACACCAAAAAAGGTATCTTGATGCATAGAAGTCGTCTATCAAGTTTCATAAAGATATCTATAATAAATTCAGAGTTATTATAAAAAAAAATTTTAGAAAATTTTACCACCTCAGAAATTAAGATGTTTATGGTATACATTCATATGAATTTTTCCCTTAGAATAGATTCAAGAATTACCACTTTAAATATTAGCATGTCATTAAGGAACACTCTATATGCAATGGGTACTTTCAAACAGTGTGTTTTTGATAGATATGTAACATCGTAACGTTTAAAACATTCAAGAAAGTTAGGTTTTGTTTTTACGGTTAGATTTGCCGGACATTTTTCTAGATTTCTGCCTGATCAACCCGGACTTATCCGGGCTAAATCCGGACGTATGGAAACCCAACGAGTACTGGGCTGCGCGTTTTATCACGGCGGCGTTTCGGAACAATCGTACCTTCATCATCTCGATCGGCGCCCAGTCCGTTCGCTCGCAATTAATTAATAATGTCGATAAATCGGACGGTCGCGGCACATTCCTTCTCCGAACCGATGGCGACCGGCATAAATTCAGCTGCCGAAAAAGCCCGCACGATTCGCTCGTTCCGCTCGCCGCGATCGCCACTAGGAACGGCCGAAAACATCGATACGCCCAGATATCGATACTCGAACCTGGCTGGGAGAATTGTCGTCAACGTCATCGTCATTTAGCTTATTCTGTCTACGGCTGAACAAAAGCCTACCTCAACTGTAGCCATTTCTTTCTATTTTGTGTAACTTGAATCCAGTTTCCAGCCACTCTCTTAATATCATCTGTCCATCGACTAGGAGGTTGGCCTCTGCTTCTATAGGCCTCGTGTCTTGGTTTCCGTTCCACAACTCTCTTTGTCCACCGTCCATCTGTTATCCTCACTGTTCGGTTTTTATATGATTCAAAATAAAAAATATATAAATTGTAAAATTAGTAATTTTTTAATGGCCATAATGGCGTTCTTTCAAAATCATCGAACAACTAAATCATTTCCATAGATCCAGTGACGTACCGTGACTTTGAATTTTGAGACCAAAAACTGACAAATAATTTGTCAAAAAAATCATATTACAGCTATATGTTTTATTTTGCATAAAAATGTTAACTAATAAGTTAGAATAATTATATTTCTTCCCTAACAAAGTGGTTTTATCGCTAAATTTAACTAAAGCTAAGTACAACACAAATCTTAAATACGTGGACTATTATAACAACAAATACATCGTAAAAGACTATTTTGGCAGCATTCTGAACGAAGATTCAAGTTAAACTTTTTAGAAAATAAGTTAAAGGAAAAATGAACCTGCTCGCCGATGCTTGTTCCGAGTAAAATCCTAGAGCTCTATGATTTGCTTTTATAAACTCTGGCACATGATGCAGAATTGCATGAATCTTTGGAGTTATCTTAATATCTAAGTTGAGTATTTCCAATCTAAATTGTTCGATGTCATGTTCAAAATGTTTGTTTAGTGCTTGACCAAAACAACTCGAAACTACTTGATTGAATGCAGAAAACACTGCAATATATTTATTTCCTAAAAAAAGATGTTTAGGTTTTGCTTCTAAAAACTTTGAATAGGATTCTTTACCGGGCGATATCGTCTTCAAAATATCCACTTTCTTCAAAAGTTGTCTGGCGTTATTTCCGTTACATTTTCCATAATGATCTAGTTTCAATCCCGCTTTTTTTTATCCATTCTGTTGCAACATTGGTATTCTCCAATTCAAGACAATCAAATAGTTTTTGAACCACTCCTAACAAAAGGTGAAGCTCAGGAGAGGGAATATACTTTAAGACAGGTGTTTCTTTGTCGCCAATGATTAAAGGTATGTTTATACAGTTTTCTAAAAAATAATTGCCCTTTATATGGGACATCAGTTTAAAAAATACAAAAAAAAATATTTCAAACAAAAACGCTTACTAAAATCTTTGGCTTTTGTTATATTTCCTCCAGATTTTTGCCATAAATTTGTATTTTCTGTAATACTTTTTATAGTTCTGAATGATCCTTTAATTTCCATTTTCTTTACATTTACATCACACCATGGGCAAGTGTGAGTGGATGAATTTGACTGAAGACCAAGGAGAATCATAATAAGCTTAAAGTCAGCGGCAAAAGTATAGGAACAAATTCCACATATGGACTGCAGATCTAACGTCTCAAAGAAGCTTTTAATGTTAGCATAAGATTCAGACAACTTTGGTCCTAAGCCAGTTATGAATAGTTTATTAATTCCAGCACTTTTATATTTCTTGAAATATTCAAGGATCATTTTCAGGGAGCATATTCAGACAAACTTTAAGTGATCCACCACCACTATCAATGCCAATTTTAGATGAAAATCTTCAGGTAATTCTCTAATTTCAAAATATATGATAGAAGACCAGATAAATCTGAGCAGTATACAAAAATTAATATTAACTGAATTAACATTTTTCCTTTAAATTATTTTCTAAAATGTTTAACTTGAATTCTAGTTCAGAATGCTACCAAAATAGTCTTTTACGATGTATTTGTTGTTATAATAGTCCACGTATTTAAGATTTGTGTTGTATTTAGCTTTAGTTAAATTTAGCGATAAAACCACTTAGTTACGGAAGAATTATAATTATTCAAACTTATTAGTTAACATTTTTATGCGAAATAAAACATAGCTGTAATATGATTTTTTTGACAAATTATTGTTTCAGTTTTTGGTCTCAAAATTCAAAGTCACGGTACGTCACTGGATCTATGGAAATGATTTAGTTGTTCCATGATTTTGAAAGAACGCATTATGGCCATTAAAAAATTAGTAATTTTACAATTTATATATTTTTTATTTTGAATCATATAAAAACCGAACAGTGTCCTAGCGACCTGTCCTGTCCAATTCCATTTAAGATGTAAGACAGATATCACCGCATCTCTTACTCCTGTTCGATTTCGTATGGTATGATTGGGTATTTTATCTCTAAATGTAACTCACAACATGGACCTTTCCATTTCCGTTGCATTATTCTAGGTATGTTCTTTTTTGTCAAAATAAGTGTTTCAACTCCATACGTGAGGTCAGGCAAGACACACTGGTTAAAGACCTTTTTTTAAACATATTGGATGATCAGATCTCAGTATATGCTTTAGTTTACCGAATCCCGCCCACGACAAACCTATTCTTCGTAGAATTTCGCGTATCTGATTATCCCTTCTAATATCGATCTCATGTCCTAAGTATATATTTCGTCAACGTACAGCAAGGCAAAACCTGGGCAAAAGACAGAGACTGACATGAAAAATTTGCCCAACAGCAGCAATGGAGGTCATTCTAGACCTAAAACCATTGCACAGTGTCATTGGTAGATATGCCAATGCGACAATGATTAGAAAATCACCCCCTTTATCTGTCATTGACAGGGAACAGTACTGGGAGAATTGTCAGCTCAGGAGCTTGGAACACGCTCGAAAGAAAAATTCTACTGCTTCCACTCCCACTGCACAGTGTTGCCAGAAGTATTCCCAAGCAGCATTTGGACGTCGGGACAACGTTGTGTCACGCGACCAAACGTCGGGGCGCAACGTCGGCACAACCTCGTGCCAACTCTAGTCTGCACTAGTTTGGAGAATAATTTTTGGGTCGAAACGACATTGGATACCGACGTTGGCTAGAAGCCTAATTTAGTACAAACTGCAACGTTGTTTAAAATCTAATTCACAGAAATACAAAACTAATATGGCGTCTAAGTCGCGTTTATCCTAAATTGGGAGAAAATTATAGTAAAATATTATTTTTATGATTTAGTTAGAGACATATGTCAGATGGCAGTGAAGGAAAACAAAACAAAAGTATGTAAGTATGGAGGATGTTTGAAGATCATAATTATTGAAACACTTTAACCGACTCTGTAACTCGTTACCCAAGGCAAAAAGTTAAACGCAAACAACTTTATTGATAAATGTAATACTACTAATGGGCCTTAAAATTAAAGAAGTTTTAAAAATTTTCTTGAATTTTTTTTTTTAGTAAAATGAGAATAATTTATTCGCAGTCGAAAAAAAATGTTTCCGCGTGTTTTTAGGGTCAAATATTTCAAGTCAATGTATTCAAAAAAGCAGGAATTGCTATTTTAGGAACGAAACATTTTCTTATTTAACAACATGGCGGCTTTCACTTTGTTGTTTTGGAGATTAAGATGGAGTAGTTCGAGTAGTCGCATACTGGACTAATAAAGTCGCAGTTCGGCCTTAACAGTTAGTATACTAGTCGCAAGATTGCCTAATTTAGTCATCCTAGAGTCTAGCTTGTGCCGCCCTCTATAATCTAAATAAACGAGGGAGTAGATAAACTATCGATAATATATGTCGATGTATATTTAAATTTAGTTTTATATGTACCTTTCCTATGTCCCATTTTAATTAAGTTTTTTTTTATAAAAACAAAAACAGCACTGAACTGTCTGACTGAACAGAACAATGAAGTGAAAATTTAAGATTTAAGGTTATGGTTCAATACAGTTGCAAAAAGGTAGTGACTACCAACGTAAGAATAAGGAAATCTAAACAACGTTGGAATCAGTAAAACAGACGACGTTTGCATAACGTTGGAATAGGTCCTGAAACTGACGTCGGAAAACTCTATATTGTCCAACGTTGTAACGACGTTGTCCGAATCACCTAAAGATCACTTAAACAAAAAAGGTTACAAGACAACGTTTATTCGACGTCGCAGAAGTTTCTACTTTGCTGTAGTACTAGTCCAACGTCGGCACAACGTTATAAAAACGTTTAAATTTATTTTAATACCTAAGGTAGGGAGCTAACTATTTTTTGTAACTAATCCAACGTTGTGTTTAGTAAACATGTGGTCGCAAGTCGTGAAAATGCTACTTGGGTTTTACAGTCAAATTTTGTCGATTGAAGGGCTGAAGGATTTTTATCCAAAAAAAAGACAATATGAAGGTTTCTGTCAGTTTAGCACAATAAATATGATGAAAATATGTAGTAAGAGTATTTATTGTTTTTCCTGCATCTATTTTTTTACTTTAACGGTGTTCAATAAGAACAATCTTTGGATTGTCACGGGGGTTTTGACATGACACTGTCTTCCCAATGAACACCTCAGTGTTCTTGAACTGCTCAGAAGTTAAGAAACAATGGCGAATGCAGATTCTGCGGGAAAAATTGGGGAAACACTAGAACAGCTAATCACTGAGTGTGCCGAGACGACAACCATTCATGCTATAAACTTTGGTACGACTAATATCGGAGATGGAGAACTAATTTCTGTAAAACCGTCCCAGATACTGGCTTTTGTCGAAGCCCTGGGAGTATGATGAGTTATAACTGAATAACAGGGAGACAACAATAGATCTACAAGTTTGCGGTGATTAACTTTTCCCCTAAATTCGTCTATTAAATCGATATGTTTTTATATAGGCTAGGACATCACTAGTCTGTACTTTTCCCTACATCGTTCTCTCTATCTTCTTCTGCTTCTTTCTCATCTCCCGTAGTCGATCGTTTATCTCGGGCGGCTGTGGCGCCGTCTGGCATTTGTTTTAACCGATCGAGGCCCGCCCTCTGTCCCATTATCATAACCGCCGCCGTTTTTTCTCTCGTCTTTCTTTTTTCTTCTTTATTCGCTCTTTTACTTTTTCTCTTCTTCTTTGCTTCTCCTTATTCTTCGATTTTTTTTCGCTATCGATTTTTTTTTGGTTTTGATATACAATTTTTTATTGTATTGTAGATACTTTAAATCATCATTTATATTAATACTAGTTGAAGCCTGGCGCATCCGCCACAACATCAGGGAAAAAAAAACTTTTAATTTTTTTTAATTAAATGAAAAACAAAAAATCCGGCGACGACAGTTTTTAGAATAGCTAATTAGCTATCTTTTAGTATAAAAAGCAACTTTCTAGAGCAAGTCGTTAATTCAGTAGAGACGACACAGATAAACATTAGCATTAAAGGGCATAATTATAAGGGGGGGTACTGGGGCAAGTACCCCCCCCTGACGCTGACGAGATACGAGAATTAAATAGTCATTGACTATGAAAGGATTTTTTTTAATTAATATCCGACATATAAGAACACTTTGTATATGCTTTTAATTATGTTGATTTATCGTTCATAATATGTTTGACCTAATTAAAAGCACACAAAGTGTTCTTATTGGCCAGGACAGATTAGTGGGGTTAACTATAATTAATATCCATAAAGATATTGAAATAAATTTTGATGCTGTTATTGATAGGTTTTCCAAACAGCGTACTAGAAAACTTGATTTTGTTTTGTAGTTTTATTTATAGTTTATAGTTTTTATAGTTTTTTTGATAGTTTAGAGTTTTTTATTTATAGTTTATAGAAAATTAACTAATAAACGTCGTTGTTTCATTTTTGTTTCTGTTATTTACAAATCTATATTTTAATTTTTGTGTTATGTTTTTATATCTTTTTGAAGACAGAAAAATCGCCGTCGTTTTAGTTCGACAAAAAAATTCCGAGGGTGATTTTTTTTGCGACTTAATCGTAGTACCACTCCCATAGCATACACCTATCTACGCCCCTGTATTGTTTACACAAAACAGTGTAAAATAAGTCACTGGAACTTGTAGGATTAAAGATAGTATAAAAGAATAGTAAACCTCCCAAAACCAGTAGCTATATTCTTGGAAACATTCCGTATTATTTTTGATGGTCTCTATCTTTCAAAAAGTCAACCTTGCTTGAATCACGTTGGGGACGGACTTCGCCTTTTTATAACTCTCGAGTAAAGTCGTTCGTTCATTCATAAAAACGCAACGTCGTGTAGGTAAAACGGGCCCGAAATGGCGTCGTAAAATAAGGAAATCGCTGCTTTCTGTGACGCCGTTCCTGGCCAGGGTATACTATTATTAAAATTCTGGGAGATGATGGACGTTTTATTCTTATAGCTATGGTTCGTGGTCTGAATATATTATATTATCTGAGGATTACACTTAAACCGTACGTAAAGTACCGTCTGCACGTAAGGTTTTGCCTGTCAGTTTTACCGGTCAGTTTAAATGATGATGATAGTTTCTTTATATGTACAGCGAAATTTAAACCATAAATACAATTTCGTAGTAAAATTGTATGTTATTTCTGTTCTACGTCACTAAACATAACTTTATAATTGATAGAACCGCCGGTGAAACTTCTAGTGTATTCGTTAGTTTTTAATCTCCGACAGGTAAAACTTTATGAAAGACCGTCTCGAGAACTACCGTCAGTTATCTAGATATTCTTCCGTTTTGCCTGACACGTAAAACTGACAGGTAAAACGTGATGTGTAGGCGGAGCTTTAGATTATTATTAATTTCATATTTTATCGTTAAATTGGGAGACTTTTAGGAGAAATATCTACGCATCTAAAACTATACTAATTTCTTAGAAGCAATTTAGAAAATTGTGTTTAAATACATATCCATACATAATCGTACCTAGTACTCGATATTTTACGTATTCCGTTGAAACCGGTAGCAACCATATGTTGTTAAATACAAAGCTAAATGATAATGCAGGCGTTTTGTACACGTATCCGCAAAATTACTATCATCACCGGCCTTATTACGGGTTATTTGTAACGTGTTTCTCTCTCTAACGTTTGCGGCAGTAGTCGTGGCCTATTATGTCGGTCTTTTTGTTTATGTTTCAAATGTTAGTCGAGCTTACTTATAATAATATCTTATACGTCACGATAAAGAAATCTTTAGTGTATTTATTTATTATACAGGGTGTCCCAGGAATAAGTGCAAGTATTTTAAGGGGTGGTAGATCTCGATAAAAGAAACATATTTGCTCTTTATCGTTTTTCAAATAAGTCCAAAATAACGGAGTTATTTTACTATGAAAATTTCCAAAAAAAAAATGATTTTTTGCTAAAATTTTGAGAACCACTGGATCTTTTCGGGATTTTCTTTCTTGTAATTTTAATCTAATACCTATGTTGCCATACTATCAAGAAATTATGTTTTTAACTAATAACTAAAAAAAATCAAAAAAATTTTCAAAAAAAACTCGAATTTTCAAAATTCTAATAATCTAATTGGCGAAAATATTGAATTTTATGTTAGTATCACAAATTGTATTTGACAACAAGCTTCATAAAACTTAAAAAATAATAAATTTTAAATTAATTACCGTTCGAGTTTATTTTTAACTAACGGTCAAACGAAGCACTTTCGTATAAAGGTAAATTATGTGCTATTAACTTATTTTGGTTCAAAAATACGTAGTTGTTCTGTGTCCACATTGGAACTTGCTGTATATTTTTTAGGTCAGCTTTGGAAAAATAAATTCTCCAAAAAAAATATCTCAAAAACCATGCGTTGTGGCGTTTTTTTACAAGAGACAAAAAATGTAGTAAATAATAGAGGGACCATTATACGAAAAGAGAATCTGTCATTGGTGGAATTGAAAAATGCTTCTACTAAAATTTATGTAGAGGTGGGGGTAGTTTTCATCCTTCCCGTATTTTTTCTTGATTTTTGAGGAAGTCAAATATTAAAGCACTTAGCAAAACATAGACACGCAAAATCTCATTCACATCGGAATAAGGGTTCTTAAAATATCTGAAGAAGTGTGTCTATTTTTTTAATGTTTGATGCCCTCTAGCGGACAAAGGAAGCACTTTTGAGGTAAATTGTGTCCAATGAACCTATTTTGATTCCAAAAATACGTAGTAGTTCTATATCCACGAAATATTGGAACACCCTGTATTTTGAACCAAATAAAAATCCTAGACTGATGTGTTGTGAACTTATTGTTAAATTATTAAAATAAATAAAAATAAATATAAATAGTCTTTATTGTAATCCATAAGTATTACAAAAGGCGAAGTTGAAGCATTGCTTCCTATCTTAACCTATACATTTACAAAAAAAACATATAATATACAATGCATATTCAATCCTATAAATTCATAGAGAAAGAAACCCTGCTACTTTTCCAAAAAAAAAAAAAGAGCTACAATAAATTCAATTACAAAAAAAGCAGTCTATCTTAAAGTTTACAATTAATCCGCTTACATCCAACAAGCACCAACCAAAAAAAATAATAAAAATATAGATGTAATATAATGGCACTTATCAAACGTGGCTTATTATCAGTCTTTTAGCTTCCAATCTGAACTTTTCAGGCGGGGCACTTTTTAAATTGATAGGGACATCATTGTAGAGAGCTGCTATGTTATAGTTAAATGACCTTTCAAAAAGGGTCGTTTTATGCTTAGGCTGTGTTAACTAAATTTATACCGGAGATCTAGATTGTGCGCTCAAATCTAAATTTTATTTTTGGTACAAGTATTCAGGTTGTTTTTTAAAGATGATTTTATTATAAGAGCTAGACTATCTGTAATCGTCTTCTCTCACTCATATCTAGCCACTTAATTTCTTTCAGTTTTGCGCTAATGCCTGTATCGTATTTTCTCAACCGAGATATCATTCGCACACAATAATTTTGAATATACTGTATTCGCTTTTGGTCACGTGACAGTAAGCATGAACTGTAGAGCACGTCACAAAACGTGAAATGTGACAGAACAAGGCTGTCACAAAGCATTTTCTTCATGTTACTGTTCAGCAGGTGTTTACTCCGATATATTAATTTTAAATTAATAAAGACGCCTTCTTAATACAATTGTCAATATGCTCTGTAAACCTTAAGCGAACATCCATGAATAACCCTAGGTTTTTTGCCACATGAGTACATTTCAACACTTCATTCTCCAGACTTATTTTGATGGTACCATGTCTGTCTGGTGGGACCGTCCAAAAAGTAGCATTTTTTTGGATTTAGTTCCAGGGAGTGCGCCTTAGAAATATTACAGAGGAGAGCCAAATCAGAGGATAATTTCTCATTTGCTACTAAAATTTCCGAAGGAGGGAAGGACAGGTACAATTGTGTGTCATCAGCATATAGATGAATAGAAGCATATTTATTTTAAATTGCAGGTGAGCTGAGACGTGTATAGAGTAAATAGCAATGGCCCAAGTATGGAACCTTGAGGCACACCACTTGTTACGCATTTAGAGGTAGATTGTTGTCCTTGGATTTTTACTGTTTGACTTCTTCCAGTGAGATAACTTTTGATACGTTTACAAGCATCGTTTTTAAATCCCAGGTGTTGCAATATAGCCAGAAGTAATTGGTGGTTTAATCTGTCGAAGGCCTTAGAATAGTCAAGCAAGACAAGTGTTGTGAGTTCACCACGATCCGCTGCTTGCAGTATGTCATCCGTCATCTTTAATAGAGCTGTGGCGCAGCTATAATCTCTGCGAAAACCGGACTGAAAAGAAGGTAATAAATTATATTTATCAACATAATTTCTGATCTGTCCCTCTAGAATTCTTTCAACTATTTTAGACATAGTGGGCAATATGCTTATAGGCCTAAGTTCCGATAGTTGGGTGGGTGATGCAACCTTAGGAATTATAATAAAAAGAACTTTTCAGATGCTCGGGGAAAAGAAGCCGTTTCAATGCAGTAGTTTACCAAGTGAACAATAAACGGAATAATGTAAGGACAACAATTTAATATCATAGAGAGACCAATTCCATCCATTCTTATAGCCTCTGATTTAATAGAAAAGAGAGCAGAACAAACCTCATCAGTTGTGGCTATTTTATTCTTTACGCTAATTATTCTTTACGCAATTAATAAAATATAACAGGGTTGAAATAAATCATGACTTTAAAAAAATAATAAAAAAAATCTGATTTATTTGATTTAACTCAGATTTTTTTAATTTTAATTCAAGACAAAATTTAAATCGGATTTCCAAATGACTAGGACTTATTTCCAATTAAAGTCCTAGCCTAAATGGCTAAATCTTTATAACTCTGCCCGATACCGATAACATTAACAATTCTACGGGGCGTTGTCATTTTTCCACATCAGTCACCAATATATTCCCCCAAAAAAAGTCTCTCGCCTCAAATCAAAAGGATTTTTTTTAGACATCTGAAAAATATTAACTTTTGTCATTTTAACGCCTAGGCATAAAAGTAAAACACTGTGTAAGGACAAAAGTACAAAAATATATTATTGAACTGATATGTCAAATTTAACGAGTGTACAAATTGTTGCTCGATTACTGTTCATATTATTTGCAATGTTTGAAATTGATTAAAAAATTATTTTTGATAATTTTTTAATCAATAAATATATAATAAAACACATAAGATAAAAAAACACATTTTAAACACATTTTCTGGCAATGATTATAAATTCTCGGGAATAAAGATATAGTCTCTATATCAGAAGAACCTAGTTCTGCACTAGACTTTGCGAATGATATGTATTCGAACAGCCAATTTTTGTCACTCATACATAAATTTTAAAATAAATTCCTACGTTTAGCGGTCTAATGGATTCACACGAAATTACTTCAAAAATCGGTCCAACATTTAAATTGATGAATACATATTTTTATATAGTTTTATAACATTTACAATTATTTTTCGATTTATTATCTGTTATAGAAATATTTTTTCTAGTTTTTTTGGACACATTTTTATACCTAACTAATTATTTTTTTTTAATTTAAATCGCATGATTAAAATTAAAAAGATCACTTGATTTAAATCACGATTTAAATCATGCCAACCCTGAAAGATAATGCTAAAGAAATAAAAAATAATTAATAAATATGTAGAGAAATTAATTCTTTACAAAACCGATCGTTTTTATTAAAAACCATCTCGTGACTGAAAGAAATACCGCAACCATTTTTTCGTTCGTTTTGTGTACCGTAAATTCGATAATTCGAAACGACATATGTTACACTGTTATTTGCCGTCATTTAGACAGCTTTTGTGTGTAAATTCTCGTGGGGTACTTATTCGAATTATAGGAAATTGATGATCTTTTGGTCAGCTTAGGTTGCACGAACTGAAAAGTCGAAGATTTTGACTGTTTAGCAGGTGCTTCTGCGGTTAGGTTGGTTGCTTGAGGTAGCCAATTAACCGAGAATGTTCTTTGTTGGCCTAAAATATGTTTGGTTGCTGATAAACTATGTTTTTATACGTCTGGTAGTTATAGTCTCTTGTAGAGAGAAAAGACATTCTAATGAATAACGCAACACTGAAAATAGTAGAAGAAAATATATCTATACTTATTGGGGAAAACTAATAATAACAGCTCAGGAGGCTTCTGTTTCTATCTATTCTATATAAACAATATATAGTTACCATAACAACGAACAGTATCTTTAAGAAAATTAAACATTTTTGCATGGATAAAATGCTTCTTAACACACTTATTTTTAGCCGACCATACCAACAGGTAAGATCGGCAAAAAAAAAAAAAAAAAAAAAAAAAATGAGTTATTTGGATCATAAATGACCTAAATACGAAATATTTTCATAGTGTCTGTCTGCCCGTCTGTCTGTAATACGATAACTCAAAACCGCTAAATCGATTTTAACCAAATTTGGCACAATAATATTGTGGCATCCGAGAATCTGGCATTAGTTTTTTTGGGGGGAGGGGGGGGTTGGTAAGGGCGTATGGGAGGGGGTTATAAATTTTAAAAATCGTAACTCCAAAATTACAGTAGCTAACGAAACGCGGTTTTTTTTTTTTTTTAACATTTTTAAGATTAAACTTAAAATTTGTAATAACATCAAAATCACTCAAAGTCGCAGTTTTTTTAAATAAAAAAAAATTGGAAAAATTCCTGTACTTTGAAACTAAAAGAACTACCTACCAACTTTTATTAACATATTTTAGTATGGGCTAAAAGAGAAATAAGAAAAGATCTAAGGGAGTATAAGAGAAACCAAATTTTGGAAACTATTGAAAACAATAGAAGCATGAAAGCGTTAAGACGCAAGCAAATGCGCGGAAAACAAAAAATAATAAAGATAATAAACACACATGGCATTATAACAACAGACAAACATGAAATTAGAAACGAAATACGCCAAATTCTCCGAACAACTTTATCAGTCTGTTATACCAAACAAAGATAGAGTACAAAAATACATCACAAACGTAGGATCAGAAGATATGCCAGAAATATCAACCACAGAAATTAAATACGCACTTCAACAAATAAAAAATGGCAAAAGCCCAGGAGAAAATCGTATTACACCTGAAATGCTGAAGATGGGCGGAAAACCATTAGTGGATGCCGTGGATGCCTGATGGAGGGTAGAATCCCGGACGCATGAAAAAACGCAGAAGTTGTGCTATTATACAAAAAAGGAGATTTTACAAATATAGAGAATTATAGACCAATAAGCCTTCTCTCGCATCTATACAAGCTCTTCACTAGGATTATCAACAACCGACTATCTACAAACTAGATTCCTATCAGCCCATAGAACAGGCAGGCTTTCGAAAAGGTTTTAGTACCATCGATCATCTACAAACAATTAAAACAGTCATTGAAAAAACAACAGAATACAATATACCTCTACATCTGGCCTTTGTAGACTACCAAAAAGCCTTTGACAGCATCGAAACCTGGTCATTTCTAGCTGCAATGGAGGACGCGAGAATTGATTCTAGATATTATTCCATTATTAAAAATATCTATGATAGTGCAACCTTCCAAGTTAAATTAGATGATAACCTCAAAACAGAAAAAAAAATACCACTCGGCAAGGGCGTGAGACAAGGAGATACCATCTCTCCCAAGTTATTACACTGGCACTGGAAATGTCTTCAAGAAATTAGAATGGGAAAATAGAGGTCTAGACATCGATGGGGTACACCTTAGCCATCTGAGGTTCGCAGACGATATTGTTTTGCTGAGCACCGACATTCAAGAACTGAACACCATACTAAATGAGCTATATGACCAATCCCAGGAAATTGGCCTTAAAATGAACTTGAAGAAGACCAAGATAATGAGCAACAATATCCATAACATTACCGTTGACAACGTTATTATTGAAAACGTAGACCATTATATTTAGGTCATAAAACCAAGCTGGGCAAGGAAAACCAAAATACGGAGATCAAAAACGCAGGATCCATTTGTTATGGGTAGCATTTGGAAAAATGAGCGATATTTTCAAGGATAAAAAGGTGCCCATGAACCTAAAGAAAAAGTCTTACGACAGCTGCATTCTACCTTTGCTTACGTATGGCTTAGAGACTATGGCAATTACCAAAAAACAACAGAACAACTACGAGTAGCACAAGAGCCATGGAAAGAATCATGTTAGGAGTCACCATTAGGAAAAAATACGGAATACACACATACGTCAAAAAACAAAATTAGTGTCGTTAAAAGAGTGGCAAGTCTGAAGTGGCAATGGATAGGACATGTGGCCAAAACAGGATCTAGATCGATGGCCCCAAAAAGCAATCCTATGGAGACCTAGGGGAACAACAAGAGGTGTGGGCCGACCAATAAAGAGATGGGTCGATGACGTCAGGGCAGTGGCGGGAAGACAATGGATAAGATTGGCTAGAGATCGCGAAGCATGGAAACACCTAGAAGAGGCCTATGTCCAACACTGGATGGGACCAGGCAGAGAAAGAGTATGGCGCACCGTTATGTGCAGTGGTATCAGGCGGCTATACGTGCCTCCGGGCGCCAATTTTTTATTCAATAGAAAATGCGCAAATATCCTCGGCAATTTTCGTAGCAGGTCAAGAACGGACTTAAGTTCAATATAATTCTAATCATCGCCAGTCAGTTAATTTGCATCCGCTTCTCGAGCGAACAATTAAAATCGGCCTGTGGCAGCCGCTTTGGCGGTACATTTTCTTATTTGAGACAATTAGTGGAGCCTCTCGGGCCCCCCAGAGGACCCCACGCGGCGATTGAACAAACAACATCGTTGATGGGGTCAAACGTGATGAAATTAGAATGGTAATAAGCTGTGAGAATATTTAAAATTGCTTCGTTTTAAAGACATGTGTAACATTTATAAAAACACTGGCGATGTACCCGCGACTTTGTTCGCGTCGAATTAATCATTTGTAATGGTGATGATAAAGCAAAGCAAGAATTTCCATTAACATACAAACTGGATAAAATTTTCTCACATTTATATCAGCACGAGAAAAAACAATATGGCGATATTATTATATAACTTAATAAGTAAATATAATAAAATAAGGTAATATTTGAGGGGTAGTTTCATCTCGTTGGAATTTGACTTTCGAAAAATCCGTTTGCCAAAAATAAGTTTTTTACGTCAAGCAGTTTAAGCAGAATCGTGGTTAATCAATTACCCAACTTTTTGGAACACCCTGTATGATTTTTTTAAAAATTTCAAAATATGTAAAAAAACAAAATAAATTATGCGTGTCCAAGCGTTTTCCCGAAATACTAACCGTTTTTTAAATAACAAATATTGTAATATTTGAGGAGCGTTTTCACCCTCTTGGAATTTGAGATTCGAGAAACCCCTCCTTATCGAACCTCTACACTCCAGAGTCAATCCGTTTGCCGAAAATCAGCTTTAAACGTCAAGCAGTTTAAGCAGAATCGTGATTATTCAATGGTCATATTTTATGAAACACCCTGTATAAATTTTTAAAAATCTTACAATATGTAAAACAACAAAATAAATTTTTTTTATATAAAAAATAAAAAATATTCTAATAATTGAGGGGTGGTTTCACCCCCTTAGAATTTGAGTTTCGAAAAATTCCTTCTTATCGATTCTCTACACCCTAAAGTCAATCCGTTTTCCAAAAATCAGCTTTTTACGTCAAGCGTTTTAAGCAGGATCGTGATCCAAATAAAAAATATTGTAATATTTGGGTAGTGGTTTCATCCCCTTGGAACTGGAATTTCAAAAAATCCCTTCTTATCGAACCTCTACACCCTAGAATCAACCTGTATGCCAAAATTGAGCTTCTTACGTTGAGTGGTTTGAGCAGGATCGTGATTAATCAGTGAGTCAGTCACTTAAGGATTTTATATATTAGTATAGAGATGTATGTACTATGTACGAACGTAAATAAATGTATGAAGCCGATAGCCAATACCACAAAGACCTCTTGTTTAATTTTCAATTTCTTTTTCAAAGTTGTAGATCTTGTGCTTCCTTACCCTTCACTATACCATCTTGCATATTTAATACCACCCAAAGGGGAGCCTGCCTGCTACCGCTACACTGTCGAGGATCGGTTTCGGTGGTTTTCAACGGGTCCAAATTGTCATTAGCGACCGGGCACTGGCTTTAGCAGCACGCAACCCGCCAAACGCGTCGCGGCTAAATTACGGGTTGCGTCATGGTCACAGTTCAGAGACGCCATTAGATGGTGCGCCTGTCGAGCCATTGCAATGCTTTTTCCACACTACTCTCATATATGTTTTTTTTATTGTTTGGGCGGTCGTGTGGTTGATTATCGCTGGAGAAAGAGTTTGTAAAACGTAACATTAGTTTAAGATGGTTAAACGATAATAAGTCTCTGTTAGGGAGGTATTTATTCGTGCAATTATGCTAATACTGAAAGAGTTTAAGTATTTTAAGTAATATCTTTGCCAGGGGTTCAATTTTGCAAGTTTTTTTATAAAGATGTTTCAGAATGACTGAAGAGAGTACAGAGTTATAGAATTACCCTGAAGGGATAGATAAAGAAACAAGTTTAGATTAGAAAGTGCCCATAAGGAGAATGTAAATATTATTTGGCGCTAGTGTTTACATTGTCCTTATGGGCACTTTCCAATCTAAACTTGTTTCATTTATCTATGCGGTTCGGCTTTTTCCGGAATTATGACACCAAATATTATTTATTTAAATTTATTATTTTCTTTTAATTTTTTAAATAAAATACAATGTGTTGCATATAGGAAACTTTATTTTATATAAAGACCACCATCCACGATGGTTTTTGCAGTTCACAGTTCACATAGCCTTTTAACTTTTTAATGCCACTTTTTCACAATTATCACGGATTTGAGTAAATAAAACTTGAATTAAACTCACAAGATAGCAATTAATACTTTGAAAATGGACGCTTTAAACACTTTTCGGTATTTTTTCAATGAGGACAGTTTAAATTTTGAAAGGTTTCATAATTTTTGAAGATTCTGACTTTGACAGGAGAGGATTATTTCTGTTCTTGTTTACGGTTGTCCTTAGCAATCGCTATAGCAGCGCCAGATCCCGTACAACGTATGCACCCCAAAACAATTATAAGTTTTGGCGGCAAGCCGATCATTCCAATCTAAACTTGTTTTCTTTATTTATGCCTGAAGGTTAATATTTGTCATAATATCTGTCACAGCTGTCATTTCATAGAATTATATGTCTCTGTGGTCTGTCGTCTATATGTACGGTATGATCGAATAAAAACGGCCATGAAATGAGGATCGATGACATTTTCCATATAATTTTACATATAAAATGACAGCGATCTTCATTTCGTAGCCATCGCTGACGCCGCTTTTATTCGATCATACGGTATATCTTCTGCAACCAGTAGTCATCCGCTCCTGGATGTACCTAGGTGTCAGTAGTTTTAGAATTCTCTTGTTTACTAATCAGTCGAGACTACGGTCTACTATATATAATTTTCAACTTATTCAACCATTTCTTAATATGGTGTATATATATATGATAATCTTCTGTTGATTTCTGGTAGTAGAGATCCCGAGCTGTGTATTAGTTGTATACCAAACCAAACCAATACATATATATTTTTCTACTATTTTCAGTGTTGTGTTATTATATTTTTTCTTCTGTCTACTAGTTCGTTATACAGGGTGGCTCGAATTCGACGCTCATCATTGGGATTTCGGAAACCGTAAGAGATACAGGATCAGTTAAATGGAGGCAAAGTTGCGCAATTTGATGTTCAATAAAATGCCTTATTGCATTTTGAAAAATTCTGAATACTTCCGAATATATTCGAAAAAAAAATGGAATTCTACACAAATTCAATTTTGGTTTCTATTGTTTCCTGGCTTTATTTGTTAAGATAACTTAAAATGAAAAACACATTTTCATGGCCAATTTTTCTGCTTTATAACTCTGTGTGATTAAATACTGACTCTGACGTTTCGGCTTCTGGCGACCATCATCAACTTATTTTTTTTTAAATACGGACCTGATATTTTTTTTCAATTTAATTAAATCCTTCCATCGCTCTTCAAACAACATACAGTCACTTTGATATTTGCCGACGTTTCGTACAGAAAATTCCATCACCAGAATATTTTATGCAAAAAAAATTGGCGCCGGGAGGCACGTATTATAGCCGCCCATACTAAAATATGTTAATATCTCGAAAACTGCGAGTTTGACTGATTTTGATGTTATTACAACTTTTGTTGCAAATATTATTCCTAATCTTAATTTGAAAACCGCGTTTCGCTAGCTACTGTAATTTTGGAGTTACGATTTTTTAAAGTTTTAAACCCCTCCGTACCCCCTTACTAACCCCACCCCCATCAAAAACTAATGGCCAGATTCTCGGTGCCACAGTATTTTTGTGCCAAAGGTTAAAATCGGTTCAGCGGTTTTGAGTTATCGCGTTACAGACGGCAGACGGACAGACAGACAGACAGACAGACAGATACCACGAAAATATTTTGTATTTAGGTCATTTATGACCCAAATAACTCATTTTGAGTGAAATTAAAAAAACTTTTTTTTTTGCCGATCTTAATAGCCTACTATACCTCGGTATGGTCGGCTAATAAAACATAAAAATGCAATAGGGCATTTTATTGAGCATCAAATTGCGCAACTTTGCCTCCAATTAACCGATCCTGTATCTCTTACGGTTTCCGAAATCCCAATGATGGGCGTCGAATTCGAGCCACCCTGTCCTTTACTTTAGTTTTTGTTAAATTCATATTGAGACCCTACTTTATTGCTGGCTGTGTTTAGTTCGTTTAGGTTATTTGTGCTTGTAGTTCTTCAGGATTATTGTCAATCAGCGAATCTTAGATGGTTAAGATATTATTCTTCATCTATTTTTAATCCTTTGTTTGACCAGTCCAGTTGACGGAAGATTTCTTCTAGTGTTGCTGTAAACATCTTTGGGGATATCGTGTCTCCCCTGCCGTACTCTTTTTTGCCAGTTGAGAACTCTGGGGTTGTTTTATATATCTCTTTCCTATATCGATCCATAAATTCCATCTCAGCTCACGCAACTCTTCATATACATACACACACACACAAAGGATAAGAGGTACCGCCGCAACGCGGGTGCGAAGTAGGCTTTGACTCGGTGCCGACGCTCTTTTGTCGGCTTATCCGAGGCCCAATTAGATAATATGATCGATGGTCTTGCGGAGTCACGCGAGCACTCATACTTATTGGCCGCGCGTCGATGACCGCCACGATTGGTTCTTCTTCCCTGGGGAAATCGATTTTATTGATTCCGGATCGCTTTGGGGCTTTGTTTAGAAGGAGTATTTGAGACGGGGTAGGAGACAGGTGTGCTTGTAAGAAACGAATTATTATACAGGGTGGTCCGAACTGTATTCCGGGAAACTTTGGCAGCATATTCTGCAGATAAAAATAAATAAAAAAGTTCCTATAAATGTATGTCCTAAAATGCTTAATTTCGGAGATACAGGGTGTAGAAATTTCATTTTTATTTCGATTTTTTCTAATTAATTTCTGAAGTAACGTCATTATATGGATGAAAATTGGTGTCTGGGAGTTTTTGACATAACAAATTTGATTTTGATGTCACTATGACTCCTACTTGTAGAGGGCGCCACCTACATATTCTTTAACTGGTTTGAAGAGTAATAGCTTTTCGTCCGTACCTGTATAAAACTACTGAGTAAAAAAATATACATTTACGACGTTTTTTACTTAAAAAAGGTCTCTTGGTAAAGATCGCTACGAGTAATGGTTCTCGAGATATTTGGAATCGAAATTATCAATACCTGTCATCATTCACATAAATTAAACGTGTTGACTAAATAGTTATTAGACTGAAATCATAAATTTGAAATGTTTTTGGACCAGAAGTTCAACAGAAATTGTTTTATCATCATTTTTTCGCAGAAAAATTTATGATTAATTTAAAAAAAAATAAAAATTTCCCAAATTTATTATTTCAGACAAATAACTACCTACTCAACGTGCTTATTTTTTGTCAATAATGACATGTATTGACTATCTCCATTGTAAATATCTGGAGAACGGTTGCTCGTAGCGATTTTTACCAAGAGACATTTTTTACGTAAAAAGTCACGGGAATGTACATTTTTTTACTCAGTAGTTTTATACAGGTACGGACGAAAAGTTATTACTCTTCAAAACAGTTAAAACACATGTAGGTGGCGCCCTCTATAAATAAGAGTCATACTGACATCAAAATCAATTTTCTCATGTCAAAAAACTTTCAGACACCAATTTTCATCCAAATATTGACGTTACTTTAAAAATTATTTGGAAAAAATCGAAATAAAAATGAAACTTCTACACCCTGTATCTCCGAAACTCAGCATTTTAGGAATACATTTATAGGAACTTTTTTACCTATTTTTTTCTGCGGAATATGCTGCCGAAGTTTCCGGAATACAGTTCGGACCACCCTGTATATTTTATACTTTTTTGTGGTGTGGATCTTACGATCGAAAAAAAGACGGCTGATGATAATTATGGCGAGGTCAAGCACTAGACGTCATTTTTACTGGGTCTGTACTTTTCTGTATTTTTTAATGGCCTTAAGAAGGTTGTAATTTATTTTTATGTCGAGTAAAAATGATTTTTAAAAGGTGCAGTTTCAAATTCGAGAAAAAATAACTTTTTTGTAGCTCTAAAAAAATCAAACTTCTAAGTTAACGTAAAAAAAGATATGGCCGTTTATGCTTTCAAAAACTATGTCATGGTTTTGTCATAATATTTAAATATTTTAGTTTTTTGCGTTATCGAGACCATAAAACCACATAAAACACTCAGGTACGAGGTTTGTGTGATGTAA
>NW_022147170.1:0-11780 GCF_002938485.1 Sitophilus oryzae
ATTCATGCAATTTTACTACAAGATTGTATTTCTAATTTAAATTTAATTTTTAAACTGACAAAACTCATTCTGAAAATAATATCGTTTTGTAATAATCATTTAATATTAATAAACAGTTTTGCTGAATTACATTTTTTTCTGAAACTATGTAAAAATATCTTATTTTTACAAGTGTCTTATTAAAAATACTATAATGTATCAAGATTTTTTTTGTAAAATTATTTATATTTTTTTCAGTGTAAATTGACTTTCACTGAAGTACAACATTTACTGGTACAATGCGTACCTAATTGTCAGCATTTCATAGTTCATAGTGATTGTTAGATGTAGATGTAGACTGTATGGGAGGAGGGAAATTAACTACGCCGACCTTATAGATATGTCGCAGGCTTATAGAATAATCCGGCTTTTTGCAAAAAGACTAGGCATATTACAAAACGCCGGCTTTTTAAAAAAGGAAGTAATTTTAAAGCCCATCTATTTTCAGTCACTTTGCAAAAAGCTTAACCAGAATGGGGTATATTAAACAATGACACTTTTCTGTAAAAAGACTGCCTGTTTTCAGTCATTTTACAAAATGCCAAATCAAGGCCAGGCAGATTAAAAAATGATCAAAATTTAGTCAGCTATGAGCATAACCATATATTGAATAATAATTTACGCTTTAATAAAAATACTCCATATTTTCCTATACAAAAACAATAATTTATCTCAAAATTTTATTTTGTTTAGACGAAAACAACTTGAACCCTATTTCATAAATTCTAATTATAAGTAACATAATTTTAAATACACAATATATTAAAACCTTAATATTAATATCTTAATAAAATATTATACTCTATAATTCGATTCTGTGTACAGGGCTGCTTCTTTGTTGAACTTTGGTTTCTCTTAGAATAAGAATTTATATCTTTATAATAATCGTTTTTAAACATACTCTATTTAACAGAATTATCACTTTTTGTGCCATTCTTTCCTGATTTTGAAAGAGGAGTTCAAGAAATGTCGTCTTAGATCGTTAAGGATTCCCATTCCAGATTACGGATGGAGTCTTCCAGGTTTTTGAGTTCCGCTTTAAGTCTAGTGATTTCATTGGGTGTGTTTCATTTATTGGATTACCGACTTTCACTGCAAAATATTAGTATTAATATATTATATAAATTGTTACAGGTATTTTCTGTATTATATTCTCAATGAAAATTTTCTAAAATATGAAAATAATGCTGCGATATTTTTAAAATTCTTTTCGCTTAAATTATTTTTCGAAACATTGTATAGCACAAAACCTAACTTCTTGGCTTTATCCGAAAAGCCACATAACAAAAGCGGTCGTGATTTAATGCACTATTTGCATCTTTAGCGAGCATTGAAACGGAAAATTCTCGAGGAAGCGAGGGCTGTCGTCACGAAAGAGAGATAATACAATTAAAAAAAGAACCGTACAGTACAGCAGGACAATTTCTGGTATTATTAAAGAAATGCTTTGTCGTTTTAACTATTTGCTGAATATAAAAGACTTTAAAATGTTTCTCATAATTTCGACAATTACGTGTATATACAGTTGTAATGTTTAATGTTCTACGGCAAGCTGGGTCATAGGTATACCTACCTGTTTAATTCAAAGATCATACTTGAAATTAATGATGTGTCGGTATTTGAGTAACGCGATTTTGGAGCGGTATTTTTTTGTGTAACGTCGTAACAACTTACCTGTTACTGAAAAACGACGATCATGAAAACAACGAAATTATAAATCTATACTAATATATAAAATCCTTAAGTGACTGACTCACTGATTAGTCACGATCCTGCTCAATCCACTCAACGTAAAAAGCTCAATTTTGGTATACAGGTTGATTCTAGGGTGTAGAGGTTCGATAAGAAGGGATTTTTCGAAATCCAGATCTAAGAGGTTCGATTAATTCTTAGGGGGTGAAACCACCCCTCAAATATTACAATATTTTTTATTTAAAAAACGGTCAAGTTTCCAAAAAAACGATTAAATACGTATATTTTATTTTGTTTTTGGTTTGGTTTGGTTGTGAGATTTTAAGATTTTTTAAAAATGTATACAGGGTGTTTCCAAAAATCTGGTCATTGATTAATCACGGTCCTGCTTAAAGCGCTTGACATAAAAAGCTGATTTTTGAAACGGATTGACTTTAGGGTGTAGAGGTTCGATAAGAAGGGATTTTCGAAACTCAGATTCTTAGGGGGTGAAACCACCCCTCAAATATTAGAATATTTTTTATTTAAAACCGGTGACTTTTTCGGAAAAACTCTTAAACACGTATATTTTATTTTGTTGTTTTACATATTTTAAGATTTTTAAAAATTTATACAGGGCGTTTCATAAAATATGACCATTGAATAATTACGATTCTGCTTAAACTGCTTGACGTTTAAAGCTGATTTTTGGCAAACGGATTGACTGTGGGGTGTAGAGGTTCGATAAGGAGGGGTTTCTCGAATCTCAAATTCCAAGAGGGTGAAAAAGCCTCTCGAATATTACAATATTTATTATTTAAAAAACGGTTAGTCTTTCGGGAAAACGCTCGGACACGCATAATTTATGTTGTTTTTTTACATATTTTGAAACTTTTTAAAAAATCGTACAGGGTGTTCCAAAAAGTTGGGTAATTGATTAACCACAATTCTTCTTAAACTGCTTGACGTAAAAAGCTTATTTTTGGCAAACGGATTTTTCGAAAGTCAAACTCCAACGAGATGAAACTATTACCTCTCAAATATTACCAAGTTATATAATAATATTGCCATATTGTTGTTTCTCATGCTGACATAAATGTGAGGAAATTTTATCTAGTTTGTATGTTAATGGAAATTCTTGCTTTGCGTTATAATCAGCATTACAAATTATTAATTCGACGCGAACGAAGTCGCGGGTTAGACGCTAGTTATTTATAATTTGCAAATAAACTATTTATAATCGCTCTTGGAGTTGGCTCGAACCGCAGTAACCGCATAGCGACGTGTTTCGTTCCTATGATCGCGATTTTGTCAGTCGCGAACAGAAAGTAACTGGTGTACCTAAGTAGCGACAAAGAATATCTTAATACCCTAGAAGTCTCGTCTGGCATCAAAATCTGACCTGTCGATGGGGCCTCGCTTTGGCGAGCGAGGCCCCAACTTCGTGGAGCCTCGCTATTTTGCTCGGAATTGAACGAATAGACGCGCGGCGTTGCCTTGTTATGTGTGTACTTTCTTGAATAGTTTTAAATTATAGTTTTAAATTTTATCTATTGCTATAATCAGTCTTTCCGTTCTCCGCACTCCGCAGTTTACATATAATATTATCTTATATAATTCCCGTGTTACAGTTTTGGTTACCGTATATGTATATTCAGTAGGTCTGAGAATAGGTAGTTATATATTTTTTATACCCTTAAATGATAAGGGTAGTCCACCCCCATTTTTTTATTTTGTGAAAAAACAATATTTTAATTTTTTTTTATTTGGCATTAAAAAATACAAACAACACTAAATTTTCACCGTTCTACTTTCATCCCCTATTTTTTAATAGGGGTTGTTTTTTTAATTTTTTGTTACCATCTCCGAAACGGCTTAACCGATTTTGATAAAATTTTATATGTATATTCAGTACGTCTAAGAATAAGTTGTTATCTATTTTTATACCCTTAACTGATAAGGGTAGCCGAGAGGGTAACCCACCCTCATTTTTTTTTAGTTTTTGAAAAGAAAAAAATGTTTTTTATTTTTTTATTTGGCATTAAGAAATACAAACAACCCTAAATTTTCACCGTTCTGCTATCATCCCCTATTTTTAATAGGGGTTGTTTTTTATTTTTTTTTGTTGCCATCTCCGAAACGGCTTAGCCGATTTTGATGAAATTTTATAAGTATATTGAGTAGGTCTGAAAACAGGTTGTTATATATTTTTTATACCCTTAAGTGACAAGGGTAGCCCACCCCATTTTTTATTTAAAAAAATATATTTTATTTTTTTTATTTGGCATTAAAAAAATACAAACAACCCTAAGTTTTCACCGTTCTACCATCATCCCTATTTTTTAATAGGGGATGTTTTTTATTTTTGTTACCATCTCCGAAAAGCTTGATCGATTTTGATAAAATTTTATATGTATATTCAGTAGGTCTGAGAATACGTTATTATCTGTTTTTATACCCTTAAAGTGATAAGGGTAGCCCACCCCCATTTTTTTTATTTTTGAAAAAAAATATTTTAATTTTTTTTATTTGTCATTAAAAAATACAAACAACCCTAAATTTTCACCGTTCTACCATCATCCCCTATTTTTTAACAGGGGTTGTTTTTTAAGATTTTTGTTACCATCTCCGAAACGGCTTAACCGATTTTGATAAAATCTTATATGTATATTCGTCTAAGAATAGGTTGTTATCTATTCTTATACCCTTAAGTGATAAGGGTAGCCGAGAGGGTAGCCCACCCTCATTTTTTTATTTTTGGAAAAAAAAATATTTTTTTTATTTGGCCTTAAAAATACAAACAACTCTAAATTTTCACCGTTTTACCATCATCCCCTATTTTCTAATAGGGGTTGTTGTTTTGATACCATCTCCGAAACGGCTTGGCCGATTTTGATGAAATTTTATAAGTATATTGAGTAGGTCTGAAAATGGGTTGTTATATATTTTTTATACCCTTTAAGTGATAAGGGTAGCCCACCCTCATTTTTTTATTACTAAATGATAAGGTAAGCCCACCCTCATTTTTTATTTTGGAAATTTTTTTTTTTATTTGGCCTTAAAAATACAAACAACTCTAAATTTTCACCGTTCTACTCATCATCCCCTATTTTGTAATAGGGGTTGTTTTTTTTTGATACCATCTCCGAAACGCCTTGGCCAATTTTGATGACATTTTATTATGTATATTGTGTAGGTCTGAAAATAGTTTGTTATCTATTTTTTATACCCTTAAGTGGTAAGGGTAGCCCACCCCCATATTTATTTTTTTATTTGGCATTAAAAAATACAAACAACCCTAAATTTTCACCGTTCTACCATCATCCCCTATTTTTTAATAGGGGTTGTTTTTTTTAAGTTTTTTGTTACCATCTCCGATTGACCGATTTTGATAAAATTTTATATGTATGTATATTCAGTACGTCTAAGAATAAGTTGTTATCTATTCTTATACCCTTAAGTGATAAGGGTAGCCGAGAGGGTAGCCTACCCTCATTTTTTTTATTTTTGAAAAAAAAAATATTTTTTTTATTTGGCCTTAAAAAATACAAACAACTCTAAATTCCGTTCTACCATCATCCCCTATTTTTTAATAGGGGTTGTTTTTAAAGTTTCTTGTTACCATTTCGAAACGGTTTTGCCGATTTTGATGAAATTTTATTATGTATATTGAGTAGGTCTGAAAATAGTTTGTTATCTATTTTTTATACCCTTAAGTGATAAGGGTAGCCCATTCCCATTTTTTTATATTTTGAAAAAATATATTTTTATTTTGCATTAAAAAATACAAAGAACCCAAAATTTTCACCGTTCTACCATCATCCCCCTATTTTTTAATAGGGGTTGTTTTTTTTATTACCATGTTACCATCCGTGAAACGGCTTTGACCGATTTTGATAAAATTTTATATGTATATTCAGTACGTCTAAGAATAGGTTGTTATCTATTTTTTATACCCTTATGTGGTAAGGGTAGCCCACCCTCATTTTTTATTTTTTGAAAAGAAAAAATGTTTTTATTTTTTTAGTTGGCATTAATAAATACAAATAACCCTAAATTTTCACCGTTCCACCATCATCCCCTATGTTTTAATAGGGGTTGTTTTTAAATTTTTGTTACCATCTCGAAACGGCTAGACCGATTTTGATAAAATTTTATATGTATATTCAGTAGGTCTGGTTTGGTTTGGTTTGGTCACAACCTATTCCCTAGGTTGTTATCTATTTTTATACCCCTAAGTGATAAGAGTGGCCCACCCCAACTTTTTTTTTTTTATTTTTAGACAATTTTTTTATTTTAATTGTTTTATAGAGTGCTTATTTTTAGGGGTGCATGTCCAAAATTTTCTTCTGGGTACACACTTTCATCACTTAAGGGACCTCTGTACAAAATTGCATACTTCTAGTCCTAGAACAGATTTTACATAAAAATTATACAAATTTTTACCCTTAGTTTTACCCCCTTAAGGAATGAATTCCAAAAATCGCTCTAATTATTCAATTACGCTACATAATAAACCTCTGTGCAAATCATCATATATAATCATCATCATATTCCTTGAACAGAATTTATTGTTCCAGAACGTTCAACCCCTCATTTCACACCCTTAGAGGGCGAATTTCCAAAAATTGCTTCTTAATGCTAAATTACGTTACATAAGGAACGTCTGTGCAGAATTTCATACTTCTAAAACCGATTGTAACAAACTTTTGTACACATTTTCATCCCTTACTTCTAAGGGATGAATGTCAAAAATTAGCTTCTAGGTACTCACTTTCGTCACTTAAGGAAACTCTGTACAAAATTTCATACTCCTAGAACTAACACTTTTTGTACAAAATTTCACCCCCCCCCCGTTTCACTACCCTTAGGCTATACATTTCCAAAAATCGCTTATCAATGTTCAAATGCGCCACATCTGTGCAAAAGTTCATACTCCTAGTAGGTACAGATTTTTTTTGTATAATTACATCCCTTTATCTAATTACACCCCCTTATGGGTCGAATTTAAAAATTACTTAGTAGTGCTTATCTTAGAGAACGAATTAATATTCTCCGTATTTACTCAGTTTCCCTAATACTATTACAGATAACACATAATCATACTAGTTAATTTTTTTGGAATAGAAGTAATTTTTTATTAGAAGGTACAAAAAAATAAAAATCTAAAATTTTATTTTCATAGCTTTTTTTTCATAGCCTTAGGATGCCTCATGTACTATCGAATATACGAAATATATAATCAATACATATTTCTTTAAATATCGAGAAATAAAATATGTTTGGCAACACCGTACGAAATATCGCCGCGCGTAGTCCTCAAAATTTAAAATATTAGCATTTTCAGGCTTCGATTATGTTCAAAAGCGCCACCGTATGACAAATCACTAAAGCTTCCACACGAGAGTTCTTAAAACTATAATATTCTTTGGTAGCGACGCACGCCCTTGACCGCGACGTGTTTCGCACTACCCCGTCGCGCTCCTAGAGTCGCGGTTTCGTCTGTCGCGAACAGATGTAACTGGTAACGGCCTGGTACGCTCCAGTTATCATGCGACTGCAAGATATTGATTGTTATTGCTATTGGCGTTGATGCTCCCGTTACAGTCATTACGTTACTTTCGAGATCGCGATTTTCGGTAGGTCTAGGTACTAGGCATTTTTGAGTGATAAAAAAGATAGTATTTTATGAAAGAACATGTTTGAATAGAAATAATATTAAAATATGTACTCTCGAGAACTGTAGTTAATAATGGACGAAAACTTACTTCAGAGTCATTGGATTTGTCAACCGAGTATCTCAAAAAGACATGATGCCGCGGTATATCGATTTATTTATTACACAAAAACCAGTAATCCTGTCATAATGAAAAGCTTCCGTCCTGGATTTTCAGCAATTTATCATCACCTCTCAACTCCTCGTCCAGAAGTGCGGGAAAACAAGAGATATAAAATTTATTTCACTTCCTGAAACTTTTTTATTGCCTTCTTCGCTCTATAAAGAGCTGATGGAAAGGGCTTTAGAGGGAATCAGAGTTTTTCGTGTTGTTAAAAACAGCCTTTATTGCAGTTGAAATTGAAATACTTTTAATAAAGAATACGTTTTTATATAAAAATAAACGGCTATTTTTATTTCAAAATCTATTCCTACATTAAAAGTCATGATTTGTAATTTATTATTAATACGACTAGCGTGTAACCCGCGACTTCGTTCGCGTCGTATTAATCATTTGTAATGGTGATGATAACGCAAAGCAAGAATTTCCATTAACATACAAACTGGATAAAATTTCCTCACATTTATGTCAGCATGAGAAAAAACAATATGGCTTTATATAGTAGTTATATTAGTATTATTAATTATTATATAATAGTTATATAATAATTAACTTGGTAATATTTGAGAGGTAGTTCCATCTCGTTGGAATTTGACTTTCGAAAAATTCGTTTGCAAAAAATAAGCTTTTTACGTCAAGCAGTTTAAGCAAAATCGTGGTTAATCAATTACCCAACTTTTTGGAACACCCTGTATGATTTTTAAAAAAATGTCAAAACATGTAAAAAAACAAAATAAATTATGCATGTCCAAGCGTTTTCCCGAAAGACTAACCGTTTTTTAAATAACAAATATTGTAATATTTAATTTTTCACCCTCTTGGAATTTAAGGTTCGAGAAACCCCTCCTTATCGAACGTCTACACCCGTTTGCCAAAAATCAGCTTTAAACGTCAAGCAGTTTAAGCAGAATCGTGATTATTCAATGGTCATATTTCATGAAACATCCTGTATAAATTTTTAAAAAATCTTAAAATATGTAAAAGCAACAAAATAAAATATACGTGTTTAGAGAGGTTTTCCGAAAAAACTCACCGGTTTTTAAATAAAAAATTATTCTAATATTTGAGGGGTGGTTTCACCCCCTTAGAATTCGAGTTTCGAAAAGAAGGGATTTTTGAACTTCTACACCCTAAAGTCAACAAATTTTTTTGTTTTCCAAAGATCAGCTTTCCAGTTTTCCAAAAATCAGCTTTTACGTCAAGCGCTTTAAGCAGGATCGTGATTAATCAATGACCAGATTTTTTGAAACACCCGGTATACATTTTTAAAAAATCTTAAAATATGTAAAAAACAAAATAAAATATACGTATTTAAGCGTTTTTTCGGAAATTTGACCATTTTTTAAATAAAAAATATTGTAATATTTGAGTAGTTTCACCCCTTGGAACAGGAATTTCGAAAGATCCCTTCTTATCGAAATTCTAGACCCTAGAATGTGCACCCAGTATGCCAAAATTGAGCTCCTTGCGTTGAGTGGTTTGAGCAGGATCATGATTAATCAGTGAGTCGGTCACTTAAGGATTTTATATATTAGTATAGATTAAAATTAAGATAAGCAATGTGAGTGACAAATACAGCCAATGCCTGGCAGTTGTTCCTTTCTTTGTCGTTGGTCCTGGCACGTTTAAGTTGACTGTTGCCTATTTTCTCATACCATGTTTCTATGCAAAAGTGCTTCGTTTGTCAGTTAGAGGGCCTCAACTTAAAAAAAAATATTTTTTAATGAGTTTTAAGAACGTTGTTCCGATTTAAATGGTGAGATGTAGGATGCTTATGTTTTCGTTAACATTTGACATTCACAAAAATCAAGAAAAAATAGGGAAGGATAAAAACTACCTACCCCAACCCCTACAAAAATTTTAGTAGAAATATTTTTGCAACTTCACCGACGACTGATTTTTTCGTAAATGGTTCTTCTAATATTTACTACATTTTTTCTTTTGTAAAATGCTTATTTTTTCAGGAAAATCATTTTTAAGATCTTTTTTATAGAGAGTTCCAATATTCCGTGGACATAGAACAACTAAGTTTTTTGTGAATCAAAATATGTTAATTGCACTCAATTTTAAGGCAATAATACAAAAATAATACAAAAGTGTTTCATTTATTCGTTAGAGGACATGAGTCAAAAAATCAACCCAAACGTTAATTAGTTTAAAATTTATGGAGCTGATTGTAAAATATCATTTGTGATACTAGCATATTTCATATTTTCGCTAACTAGATTATTAGCGCCATGCGCCATACTAGGTTTTATGTACCTACATAGCCTTGATGTGCCAAGAGATATATTTCATGTAATTCAACTTCGTAAAAACATTTTTTTATCAATAAGTATGCCTGGTGGCGTTATTTTTTTCAAGAGACAAAAATAGTAGTAATAATACTAGAAGGGCCATTTCTTTTTCTTAATTTATAGGGTTCCGTACCCAAAGGGTAAAAACCGGAACCCTATTACTAAGACTTCGCTGTCCGTCCGTCCGTCTGTCACAAAGGTCTATCTGATGAACCGTTATAGCTAGACAGTTGAAATTTTTACAGATAATGTATCTATGTTGCCGCTATAAGAACAAATACTAAAAACAGGATTAAATAAATGTTTATAAATAAAAAAGTACTTTCACTAAACATTATGTTTTAAGTAAGAATTTTACATAGAATCTTTCAAGTCCTCGGTGGCCGCGTGGTTAAAGCGTTAGGACTTTACGCTGCTATGACGTTGGAGCCGTAGTAAGGGAGGTTCGAATCCTAGTCAAGGCGACTTTTTTTAATCGTTTTTTTTTAAATTTTTACATATTTATTTTTACATTTTACATATTTATTATTGATTAAGACAATTTTTAGTAATGTGTTTCTTCATTTTTTTTAATTACTTATACGCGCATACAAAATTTCAGCTAAATCGGAAAAAAAGTTTATAATAATATAAGTGTCTGATGTTGTATAGATAATGAATGGTATGGAACCCTTCGTGCGCGAGTCCGACTCGAACTTGACCAATTTTTGTGTATGTCAAATGTCAAAGCGCTTAGCAAAACATAGACACCTAAATGTCATTCAAATCAGGAAATGGTCTTAAAATATCTTAAAAAATGTGTTTATTTTTTAAATGATTGATGCCCTGCCCTCTAACGGACAAACGAAGCACTTTTATATAGAGGTAAATTGTGTCCAGTAAATTAATTTTGATTCCAAAAATACGTAATGTAAAAAAATGTAGAATGTTTAGGAGGGGAGTTAACCACCGCGATCTTACAGATCTACTGTGTTCCCTTTTCTTCAGTTATAACGAGTTATAATTCGTCATACAGCCTCCGGGCTTTAACAAAAGCCAGTATCTGAGACGGCTCCACAGGGGCCAACTCTCCATCCTCGACATCAGCCATATCAAAGTTCATGACACGAACGATCGTCGTCTTAGCGCACCCAGTGATAAGATGCTCTGGTGTTTTCCCATTTTTCCCACATAATCTGCATTCGCCGTTGTTTCTCAGCTTCAGCCTACTGAGGTGTTCGTTGAGGAGACAGTGTCCTGTTAGAAACCCCGTGACAATCCGAAGATTCTTTTTACTTAAATCAAGGAACTTTTTCGAGTGTCTTGGACCGTTGGAGGACACCCATTCCAGGTTACGTATGGAGTCTTCCAGGTTCTTCAGTTTCGATTTCAGTTGGTTTTTGCTTGGAAAACAAAACGGTTCTGGTCCAGTTAGCTCCTTTTCTAGCTAGATCATTGCTTTTTCATTGCCTTCTATCCCTTGGTGAGCAGGCACTCAGAATAGAAAGACATTATTTTCTTTGCGAATTTGTTGAGTTTCTCTAGGCATTCTTTGACCAATTTCAATTGATGGTTAGTGAGTTGATCGCGTTTGATGCCGCTTGACTGTCAGTAGATGGCTATTTCCTGTTTACTGATAGTTTCCTATCACAAAATAATCTTTAGCAGGTCTTCGTAAAGAAGGATTAAGGCTTCCGAAGTACATTTGGTCAGAGACGTGGTTGGATTTTGAGTTTACATGGACCACCGACCAAATATCCGTTAAGGGATTAAATAGCCAAATTTTTCCAACCGATATCCCGATTCCACATGCCCAAGAAGTCCCCGATAGTTCCAAGGTATGCTATAATTCTTCTACCTATTCTAAGTCAATGCTCAACTGATTTTTGTTCATATTGTCTGGTTTTCGACTTTTCCACGCCACGTGGTGTAGAAAGAATAGTTGAGTGTTATCTTT
>NW_022147170.1:12631-94119 GCF_002938485.1 Sitophilus oryzae
ACACAATATGTTAATACAGCACATATTCATAACATAAAAAACAAAGTAAAAAACAGCAAAATTCCAGCAAAACATTTTACGCACAAAATAAAAAAGACAAAAAAAGATATTATTCTGTATTAAAAACTGTTTGAAGGAAGCTTTCTGCCCCTGACAAAGGTCTGTTGTAGAATTTTGCAAAGACCTTCGACTTATCGCTCCAGCCCACGGATTTTCTAATAGTGTCAATCGTAAGTCCTTTTCTCAATGCTTCCGATGTGGAAGCATGTCGAGTCGAGTGCGCTTTAAACACTGATGAATCTATCCCAGCCAACTCCAGAGCTCCCTTTATCCAACGGCTTAAAGTTTGTTTTGAAGCTTTTTTGTGAGGTTTTGCATATGTAATGAATAAATTGTCACAATTATCCGGCCTGAGTGTCTTCGAAACTTTTAAATATGTTTTGAGGATTGTAGCTACGCAAAGGCCTGGCTTTTCGCGTAGAAAACATAGATTCAGACAGGTTTGCGGAGCGTTAGGCCTGGACGTTTTTTACAAATATGGGATATAAATTTTTGCCCCTGAATCACAAAATTGAATGTTTGAGCATTTAATTACTGACAGGGTTTGAATTCTGTTCTGGGGCGAGAGCTAATAAAATCATTAGCTTATATGTTAAGTTTTTCAAAGGGACTATATCATAATTTTCGAAGAAAGTTAAAACTTTTTCCGGCTCCCATGTGCACGTATATCTAGGTTTCGGAGGTCGAAACCTAAAAATTTCTTTCATAAATCTTTTTTGGTCAGGGTCTTCCCCTAAGTTTCTTGACGTAACAAGGGACAGCGCAGCGCGGTGAGAGTTGAAGGACCCAAATATATTGCTAGTTGTATCGGGTACCTCCTGAAGGAAAGAAATCACGTCAGATGTTTCGCATGTGAACGGAGAGATACTTAGTCTACTGTAGTAGCCCCACCACGATTTTAGAGTTGAATTATATTGTTTAAGGGAAGAGTCACTTAAAGACTTTACCATTGTTCCAATTGCGCTTTCTGGAATTCCCTTTCTTCAGAATGCTTCCCAGAGAGCTTCGCAGCAACCAGGATAAGATCTTTGCACATTGGATGTCGCACTTTGCTATAAGGGAAAAAAAAAGAATGTCATTATTAGGTCCACAAAATAACGGGTGGCCAACAATTTCACGAATAATGGGTACCATGGTTGGGTCTTCCAAAAAGGCACTGCCATAATACCCGTTGCCTAATCGTTAATTATTTTTTGCAAGGTCCGAAGGATCAAAGCAAAAGGAGGGAACGAGTAAAAACTTTTGGTATATCCATGACACTGTGAACGCATCAATGATGCAAATAGATGCAACTGATGCAAATAGATCGATATCCGGTTGACCAAGTTGCTGCGTAATATCATTGAAAATATTATTGTTTAGGGACCATTCCGTTTCCTTAGGTAAAGTTTGCGATGCTTGGTCAGCATGCCAATTTTCCTTGGATTGAATGTATGATATGCAAATATCCATATATATCAAATGTATGCAAATATTCATATATTCTTATTTTCACACCATTTCCATAAGCTCCTTGCCAGGTTATTAAGTTTGGGGAATTTAACACTTCCCATCTTGTTGACATATGAAAGACCGGTGCTATTATCGGTACGTATAAGGATATTGCAGTCCTTGAGGTTCCTCGCAAAGTATTTTAATCCCAGAAAAAATAGTTCTAAGTTCTAACAAGTTTATGTGATCTTCTGATTCAGTTAAAGACCACCACCCGCAAGCACTTTTACCTTGACAATATGCACCCCAGCCTGACAAACTTGCGTCCGTGCAAATTTCAATTAGGAAATTTTCTTTTCTTAGTACATTCATTTCCCGTGGAAGTTTCTCCAACCACCAGCGCAAATCGTGTTTAACTTCCATTGAAAGTTTCATTTTAGATTTGTAGTTACCGTAGTTGGCCCTTAAGGCTAAATATTTGGCTCTTTCCAGTGTTTTAGTATATAATCGACCATATTTTATACCCGGCCTAGGAATTGTGCAAAGTGGATAATTTTACAACTTTTTCGGGGTAGAAATGATTTTATAGATTTTCAGAGCTTTTTCCGTTTCTCCTGTGGCAATTCAATTGTCATTCTACTGGAATTAAACAGAAAAACCCAGAAATTAACATTGGATACTAGGAAAAAATACACTTTTCTCCTCAGTTATTATAAATCCCAGAGAACTTAATACGTTAATAACAAGATTAACATTTGTACAACATTCCTTGGAATGTTGAGGTGTGCCTAAGATCAAAAAATCATCCAAATAGTTAACGCATAATACTCCCTTGGAACGGAAGTATTCGATAACTGGCTTTAACAGCTTAGTAAGAGCCTTGATTATGTATAAATAGATATACAATGAGGGCTTAGTAAAATCCTGTCTTGTAGATGGCGCCTTGCCCGCTGTGTATTTTTGTATTCCCCTACGATTTTCTTTGAGGGGAATCCGTTAAACCCGCCCATCGTTCAAAAATGGAAGGGCACGAGGTCACATCTATTGGGCTACTTATTAGCACGTTTCACGCATGTTTTACGAAAATAGCTTTATCCTTGTTTGTTTCAACTGTGACAAGAAAAAAGGAAAAAAAGTCATATTCGTTTCTAAATTCGGCAGTTTTGTTTATCTTTCTGGACTTCTGATTTCGTTTCGTTTAGGTTATGTCTTAAAAATAATTATTTATAAGCTTTTGAGTTGAAATATACCTTAATGCATATCTAAATAATTAAAAAATAAATTTTTCGTCCCTCGCGATGAAACGAAACAGTATTTTTGAATATTTGGATTACAAACTATTATTTTATGAGTTTTATGTGTTGTGTTTACGTGATGTGTAATGTATATTTTGTACCTGCTGGATAATATTTTGAAACATATTTAATTAAACAAAAAGCATCTGTATTACAGGTGAGTAAATACTGTTCATATTTATTTCTAAATTCATATAAATTTGTTTTAAATCACTCTTGGTTTTTAGAGTTTTTTATCTTAGAGTTTTACCTCATAGAGAGTCTGAGATAAGTTTAATAATAAACATTACATTTGATAGATTGATAGATAGATTAAACGATAATGGCCAGTTGACTTAAAAATTTAAAAAATACTGATTTTATGCTATAAATTATGTTTCATTTCTTACTTTGCTTTTTTGGAACTGTCAGATATATTGTGTATTTTATAATTTTTCTTAATTAATAACGTAAAATATTGTTTATCTACACTCAACCCTGTGTTTAGATAAAGCTTCATATCAGATTTCCTATTTTATATTTTCACTCAAATCATATTTTTGTAAAATAGGTATGCTTGCATGCAAAAGTAGCGTAAATTTGACAGGGAGGTATTTTTATAGATATACAGGATGATTCGTAGATTTAAATACATATTTACTTTAGAGTTGTATAGTTTGTCAAAAGAAAAGCTATATTTTTTATTTTTTCTTGGTGAATTTGTCAAAAAATTGTCATTCCAGAAAATACTATAATGTCGTAATCGTATAGAGTTCATTTTGACCATTTTTGGATTAAATTTTTTTGTTTATATAATAAAATATATATTTAAAGCCCTTTCTAAGTTAAAAATAAGTAATATGGAAGTTTTTTACTGGAACTAATTTAAGGTAATGTTCTCTTCATATAATTATATAAAAATATGCTAAATTCCTAAATTATTTATATGATTAAATTTTCTTTATATTATTTTTTTTGTATTATATACAGGATGAGTCAAAACTATATATTATATTTTTCTTTGCTATTTCAAATGGAACACTGTATTTTATATCATAAATCAACAAATCTTTTATCCAACTTTTGTTTTGTTAAGATCTATATCCCAGATTAATAGTTATTGGATTGTTCTCAATAATTGTCTCTTTGAGAATAAACATGATTTGTTTTTCGCAATTTTTATTAGTAGGTTTGTCGTTAAAAGTGATGTATCTACATATTTATCAGCGACAAAAATTAAGAATTAGATGTCTAAAATAATTTCCTAATTATTTTTTTACTTAGCGTATCAGTAAATATTATTTATTTTATCGCTGCAGCTGAAAATAATTATGTATTCCAAAACAGGACATTACTGTATAAATATCGATTATTTGGATTTAAAAATTATTTTTCAAAACAAAGTTGGAGAAAACTACGTTTATGTCATAAAATGTGGAGTTCTCTTTGAAATAATCGAGAAAAACCCAACATCTAGTTTTGACGCCACCAGTATATATCATGCATTATAGTTGATTACATACGTAGTTTTGTTTGGTGAAAATGAAACTTTCTAAAAGTATTCCCAATTAAAACATATTAAGAATTTCCTACATTATAATTTTGAAAGACGTTTGAGTGGGCAGACAATTTGGTTTAAAATAATCATATGTCTAAAAAATTTAGTCTAAAATAATCAAAAACCACTTAACACATATAACTCGCTTTTAAAAAATCTAAAAGAAATAAGTTTGTTTATTATATGTATATTTTATTAAATTATTATAGGTGTGACTGATAAGTGGTCGTACTCGCCACTTTAACCAACCATTGTTGGGACCATGGTAGGACCTTCAGAGATTATAATGCGAATTTTTCATACCATGTAAATCTATATACATATATTAATAAATGCGTTTGTTTTATTAAATTTGTTTTCTTATATGGTATGAGCGAAAAAAAACGGCGTCTATTTGTTTATGTACAAATATATGACATCGATATTCATTTCCAAGCCACCTCTGACGCCGTTTTTTTATCGTATGGTATACACTTACATATCTCTTATCCTTTAAATCCGATTTATTTCTAATAATTATAAAAATAAGATACCTGATTGATTCTTCCGAAATATTATAAAATGAGATATCAGGAAATAAATAAAGTTACTTATCTCGTTTGTTTTGGGAATTCAAAAAAAAGGGTATAGAGAATCTTAAGAGACACAGTTCAAATATTATTTTTGAGTATAATGGGTGCTTCAAAAAATGTGGCGGATATAATGTAACATGTTTTTTAATGCAAAACTCTTATTTTCACTTTCACTGTGTTCAAACAGATTTTTTTGGCTGATCCTATATATTATTATTTTTTCTAGTGCTTTTACAAAACCTTTCAACATTTGTTAAGAAAGTATATTAAGTACATCTATACTCTATACAGCTTGCAATCTGTTCTGAATTTTTCAATTTTTATCCTTCTTTTACTTCATTTACACTATAACAAGTTTTGCCATGACAAAACAAAAATTATTTATTATTAAGCATTAAAGTAATTTATATAGTTATATGACATTATTAATAGAAATTGAAGAATTTTGTAAAATCTATCAGAAAAAAATATAATATACCGGGTGTTTTTCAAAAGTGGCTTGATTGACGTATTCAATTAGTTTCGGTTATTTCTTGTTTCACCGGAAATGACTACAACTTGGTTTTTAAATGGTACCGTCGGTATTTTTTTACTTTATTTGACAGAATATGGCATTGTGAATAGAATAATTTAATGTCAACTTTTGACATATTTACTTAAAAAATTGTATTTTAAATTACAATCTAGAGTGCCATGATAAAAAACAACATGTAACCGGTCGTAAAGGTAACGACAGTTTGACTCGATATACGAAGTGTGTGGTACCAAATTACCTATTTACCAGGTACCAAAAAGGAAAAGACACAAAAAATATTAGACGATCAAATCAATTTTTCCGAAGCTCCTTGATTAAAAATTAATGGTTTTAACACAGCCATGACACTAGATTGAATTTTAAAATGCTATTTTTTTTAATTGAAAATGTCAAAAGTTGACATATGATATATGTCATTCTATTCAGAATGTCATTTTCTATCAAATAAAGTATAAAAAATACTGAGGGTACCATTTAAAAATCAAATGTTGTACTCGTATACATTTCCGGTGAAACAGGAAGTGACCGAAACTAACGGAATACGAATCAATCTCGATTTATGTTATATACCTACTAACATTCCGAATTTGGTAAACCCCGAATTTAATTTTTTTATCTGAAAAAATAAAAAAGTTATAGAGGTGAACCGCTTTTGAAAAAACACTCAGTATAGGCTGCGTCATTGAAAGAATCTGCAGATATTTTTCTATTTTAAATACGTAGTCGAATTTCAAAAATATATATTGAACACCCTGTAGCTCTACCTTAAATATCTACATATAAATATCTAATATTTTTTCTTCATCAACAAATTGAAATATTATAAAACTAGTTTTAGGTTACACCATTATACAAGAAATATACGTAAAAAAAGTAATAGAATTTTACGCAGAATCTAAAATAAAATAGGATGTTACATTTAAAAAAAACATTATGTTAAATCCGCCACACTTTTTACAAAGTTACAGACGTAGGTAGGTATAGTTTCATATTATATTCTTTAATTATCCATCTAAAAATAAAATATTTATATACCTAATATAATACTTTAGTATCCAACAAGTGGCTATGAAAATCAAAATAAATATAAATCCATGTCCAAAAATAAAAAATGTAAATAACGCTTTGAGGTATAAATTCGGTTCGAATCAGATAAGATATTTTTATTCTTTACCGAGAATTAAATTCGAAGAATTCCTAGTCCCTACTTCTTTGCCAAATTCAATAGTCTCCGCCCCTTTTTACGTTTTAATTTCTGCCACCAGTTGGCAGCATCGACTTATACAGGCTCATTGACTAACTATTAATATATAAACAAGGGTAAGAGTATAAAGCGCTGTTGCCAAGCCATAAACAAGTAAACTCATATATTGACGTATTAAAAGAAAATCTTAAGTATTTTCTGTGTTTTTTATTTACTGACACCAAATAATTAGCACTCAAGGATGCTTATTATTTGTCAATTGTGGCTGTATTAATTAGTCAATTGTGGCTGTAAAATAGTTGGGTTGAATTAGCCGACATGCAGTTCTAGTATCCTCCATTTTAAAGTGAGGAGAGTTGAGAAAATTATTTAACTGTTTTAAGTTTAGAATTAGTCGCTTTTTACCATTTGGCTTGTCTGCAAGAAAAATTGGTGATAAAAATTGATCTGGTAAGGAAAGACATTTTTGTACCACATCGAGTACCACACCTTTTTTTTTTAAAACTAGCGATTTTCGTTTCTATTTGTTTATAATCAATGTTGGAGAACTTTTGTTTATAAGAACGATTAAGTTGGTAGGGTTTACTAACAAAAGGTAAAGTATACCCTTTTATCCAACCCAGGACAACCGGATTGGTAGTGATTGATACCCACTTTTCATGAAATTGTCTTAGGCAGCCCGCGCAATTTGGTACACTTTCCGTTAATTCCTTCGTTGATAACTGTACCTCGATTTGGTTTGTTGACTGGTTCTCCGATATTCCGTCTGATGTCTGCTCCTTGGGGCTTGCCCTCTGCTCGTTCCCGTCTTCCCCAAGGGACGGGAAGGGCGATAAGAGTTTAAAGTGTTTCCAGCTGAAAAATGGTTTTGGAGAGGCCTACTCGGCCTACTACTTACTGCGCCCCCTCTGATTTCTTGAATACGGGGTATTTTTTGTCATGATTGGTAATTTTAATTCTTTGCTCACCGATTTCATACTTTTAATACACTTAATTTTTTTCTTTAATACTTCTAATTTTTTCTGATAGATCTGTTCCAAACAGATACTCGGAAGTGGTACATTTTTCGGCGATTTCCTTCATATTTTTTAGGTGTAGAACAACCAAGCCGAGCCGAGTCTAGCGCACTTGAAAGGAGGTCCATTCTAAACTCGTGTGGAATCTTTTCCGCATTAGTTAGCAAGCACGATATGTTTTTGCCTAGGGCACTTATTGCTCTTCCCAAATGGTTTTGTACCTCACGATGAGAGGAGTCAGTCATCAAATAATTTTTAGATAAGGCCGAAGGAGACCTCTGGATTAAGCTTAGGGATTAAGCTGTTAGATTTGTTGGGGTTTCATATTTATTATTATTTCATATTTATTATTAAAAATTAATTTATTAAGAAGACTTACACACTCCTCTTTCTTTTTTTTAGGCCATTCACTAAAATTGCCTGCCATCTAGAGACCAACGACTCGTGCAAAGAAAAAATATTTGATTGTGCTTTGTTCGGGTCTTCTCCTATCAATTCCATGACGTCATCGGGAAGGCTAACGTCATTATGAACGACAAGTTCATCATCGTCATTATGAACGACAAGTTCATCATGATCTGGTTCGCCATCGTAGATGCTGATGCTACACACATCGTGATCATTTTCTGACACAACGTTACACACGCTCTGTCATTACGCGACTGATTTGCTACTACACGTGGCAACGCCGCATTTTCTGACGTATATGATTGAGAACGCTGCATGCGATACTCGCCTTTATCGTCATTTGACTCAGGCACCGGTGAATTTTGGGTGAATTACACATTCGGGGAACCTTGCGTTTTTCGTTATCTGTAATTGGCCGCTCTCGATTACGATGCATCGAACTATGATGGCGGCTTCGACTACGAGAACGGGAATTATGCGCCTTTTGTCTTTGTAATTCTCGTACCAACTTTTTTACACGTTTTACAAGGGACTCCCTTTCAGAGTCGCTTGAAGATTCATCCCTATTTCTCTTTTTAGACTAGCCCATTCTGTAAGAGAACTGCTAAAAAACGTTATTTATGGGTATTCAAATGTAAGGTTAGACCACAAGTTTTTTTATTTTACTCCTAGTAAACAAGACTATAAATAAATAATCCGTTAGTTGATGAAAGAAGTATCGTGTTTATCGACAAAATTAATTGTAGGCTTTTAAATTTTGCTTAATATGGTCATATTTTACAATATTCAACTCATAATTGTTGATACTTCTGGTGGATGATGTTCAATTTATACATATATAAATTATAAACAAACCAAATTGAAGTACTAGAAACAAGCTAGAAACAATAAGGTGAGATAGTAATTTTTACGAAATCCCTGTATTATTACTTTTTTACTTATAGAGTATCTGTTCCTGTGTATGCCCAAGTTTCTGTTTTCCAAGAAGCATATTAATTAAATGAACAAAACTGTGTCCAAGAAATAATCTATTGCATAGAGGAATTAATGAAAACAAAATTGGTAATGCTGAATCAATGGTTATTGCTAAAATATGTTATTGGTGTATTGTCAATTTTATTTACGGATATATTACGTTATTTAATCTCAATAATTTTAGGCTGGTAAGTCATTTATTTATATACCTAACTTTTAACGTAACTACTGGTAGATTGTAGGAAATATTATACACTTTGGAACAATTGAAGTAAATAAATGAATTAATATAATACATACATCAAGAAGTAATGTATAATTTTGGAAAAAGCTGTATTAATCGCTTTCGAAAATCATAATTGTTTTTTTAGTAAGTCGCAGAACTTAGACAAATAATTTAGGTTTGTTATTAAATTAAGTGTAATAAGTTTACAAGTTACAGATTTAGACTCTTGAACCAGGCATAGTATATTGATTAGTAGGGTCCACAGTAAAAAATATTTTGTAATACCATTCGAAAGAAAATACAGACCTATATTAATACTGTTTATAAAATGAGTTTCATTGTAACATAACTTAAGAAAACAATTAATATGCATATGTCAATCATAAGAATAGAATCTATTAATTTAATGAACTATACCCATAGTACTCAGCAAACAGTAAACCTAACCAAAGAAACTAAGACTTACAGTGTTAGATCATGTAGTATATAAGTATTTTAATTTTATCATTAAATAAATAAATACAATATAAAATTTAAAAAGCCAATTTTTTTTATTTTAAAACAAGTGATTTATATATGTATAAACAATTTACAATTCTTTATCATTTAATTTATTGTCCACATCTTCCGGGATTATAAGGCTAATATTTTGCTGCTTATAGTGCCTATATCTCAAAAAAAATTAATTAGATTAATTAATGATTAAGTATCCCTGTATTTTTAAATGTTGAATCTTATGGACTGAAAAAACTGCTGATGATATTTCTACTTTCACTACTGAAGATGCAGAAACCTAGAAGAAATTCAAAAACAAATTGTACAAACATAACGTATGACTATACATTTCGGTAAGTCAATATCGACAAAGCTTTGATTACAGCATCACCTATTTGGTTTTCTTTAAATCCTCTATACAATAGACTATTTCTTTGACATAGTTTTGTTCATTTAATTTGTTTCTTAGAGGCTATACACAGGGGTAGATATTCTATAAGTAAAAAAATATTGTATAAGTAATAATACAGATTCTTAAAAATATCTCACCTTACCGTTTCTAGTACTTCAATTTAGTGTGTTTATAATTTATACATGTATAAAATTGAACATCATCCACCAGAAGCATCAACAATTATGAGTTGAATATTACAAAATATGACCATATTAAGCAAAATTTAAAGGCCTACAATTAACTTTGTTGATAAACACGATACTTCTTCCATGAACTAACGAGTTATTACTAGTAATTGAACACACATATTGGTTTACAGCTACAGTATTAGTAAATCTGAAGGGTCTAGTCTGTATTAGACCATTAAAAAAGGATAATCCATACATTTTAATAGTAGAATAATCCAATTTTTTTAATTCTAGACGTTATCGAAATGCCTGGGACTGGGACGGGCGATAGTTAGGTTAGAGCCTTTTTGATTTTTCTCTTCTTTACTTTTAAAGACGCATTCTGTATTAATTACGATTTACTGGATTTACCTAATATAGATTTTTTATTAATTAGAACTGATATAGTTCAAATTATCAGAAAAAAATATTTTTTGGATATAGATTTCTGTATCCGGAAATTTACTATTATCTTCTAGATTTTCTACATTTAGTATTAATTTTAATTAAAATTTAATTTTTTTGAAGATCTTTAAAGTGAAAAGAAGAAGAATTTTAATTAACTAAAAAAATTAAAATAAAGTTAATTAACTTTGAGCAGAGTTCGACCTCGTCAAAAATAGTAGCATCGATAGTCATTCCCCAGCCGCCTTTGACGCCGTTTTTTCTCGATCATACGGTATTAAATATGTTCTTAACAATCTAACCACTAAACAGAGTCTGTACGATATTACTTAAGATGTACGTTATTGTTTAAGACTGAAAATATAGAAAATCTAAAACATAGAAACTAGAACGTAAATCTACACTTAGTTGTTCTTTATGTAATCTTGCTTCAAACAGTAGCAGCGTGAGGTGGTCTCGCATCTCTGTACTCGGCCATCCAATACAACAAAAGGGGCCCAGAATAAGGACACCATGAATTGATACAGCCGTAACTATTGACTAGACTGAGAAATGGGAACGAAGCAGCATGGAGCTTACGCTACATCTATACTGTGGCAATATGGAGACACTACCCGTACCTTGGAACACTACTAGGACCTTGGATAATGCCCAAACCTTGGAATCAATACGTAGATATGGGACACCTGCCCATATCTTGGACTCAGACCGTCCATAAGATAACGGTACAGGGGAACACTACCCGTACCTTGGACACAGTCCGTCCATAAGATAACGGTACAGGGGAACACTACCCGTACCTTGGACACAGTCCGTCCATAAGATAACGGTACAGGGGAACACTACCCATACCTTGGACACAGTCCGTCTATAAGACCCTAAAAATACGAAACTCTTGTTTAAAAAACCAAACAAGGTCTAATAAACAAAATAAACCTACCTCGAAACACTTCCGAGGGCTCAATAATAAACAAAAGAACTGTCCTTTCTTCCATTTAACATTCCGGAGGACAACAGCAAAAGTACACCAACGTGTCAGCAAAATACAAATACGAGTTAAGGTGGGTCAATCCAAAACTATACCCTAAAAATATTCAATAATAATATCGAATCTATAAAAGGTAATAACTTATCTTTACCTGTAGCTTCGAAATGGCAGATGATTCAGATTTTGCAGCAAGATTTAAATTATTACCATTTCTAAAAGTCGGGTGAACAAAAGTGAGGTTAAGCGCGGAGAGCGACCTAACCTTGGAGCGATGTTGACAGCGCCTCCACAGAGCAGTGAAACGATAACAGGGTTGGCGACTAGGGACGTAAAAATTACGCCAAGCATGCCAAATAAATTATCAGGCCTGAACGATACGGAATCGGATGACGATACGCCAGACATCATATAAATCATATACAGTGCTTTTATTTTAACGATGAACATAGGCGTCAATCATTGTAATTTGTAAATCACTCCCCTGTTGTCAGTCCACAAGAAACCTGTTATCCGATGATGAAATTCCCCGTCCATTGATGAAATACCGACAGGCAATACTGTTTTTTCGCCGAAATATTAATAGACATAAAATAAAATTCCAAATATTTTTTTTCGTCGAAATTTAGGATTTTTGGCAATTTTTTTGAGCTAGAACTATTTTTACTTAAACAAAAAAAAATATTTTAAAACAAAAAATATTATTTGCTGTGTGAGTATTCGTTGCATACTATTCACTCAAATCCAATGTCATTGACAGTTCCACTTTAAAAATGAAGATACTTAGCAAAATAGCATTGAACTGTGTTAAAATAAAAGCACGGTATAAAAAATACATGTAATGAACTAAAAACGTTATAGTATTAGGGCGGAGCTTAGGAGAAATTTCTGGTCGCCTTTGCACAGTTTGCATGAAGTCGCGGGAGCTCGGTAGGCGTAGAAGTTAAAGGGATATTGCAATGTAATAAAGTAGTTACATAGTAGAAATTTAGATATTCGGATTAAAAAAACATAAATAATATCTATTAATCATCTCCATCAAAGTTCCGGTCTAGCATCCCATTGAATATTAGTCACACAACTAATGAAAATTCAATTAAATTATTACATAGAGAAACAAAAGGCAGATGCTTAAATTACCTTGAACAGTTAAAAATATTAAAATCAGCTAAAAACAACAATAATGTAAACGCACAACAAGGATTTCTAAACACATTTTTTATTACCCCTATTGTAAACTCCTTAAACCCACCACCATTAAACGGTGACCATAGCAAATGTATATATCTTTACAATGTAGTCAAACGGTTAGTTTTAAAAACAAAACTATTAAAACAGGCAACAGACATAACGAGCTGAAACATATGTACATTATGTAGAGAAAAAGTTACTCTCGTTAAATTTTGATACAACTAAACGCCTGTTTATTAAAATACTAATATGATTGTAGTAATTATAATTTTTTGTAGTCCTAATAATTAGACAGAAAAAGTAAGCAATTGAGCGCAATCTAATTAAGAGGGAAGTTATTGTATGATAAATGACTAAAGAACCTCGAAATTGTTTGTAGTTTTATGTAGCAGGAGAAAAAATCAATGAAAGTGTGTTGGAATTATTATCTAAGTAAAATATTAAAAAATTAATTTACTACAATCAATTGCATCGTTTGTAGTTAATAAATAAGCCAAAAAATTAAAAGTTTACTTTAAAGCGGGTTCAAACGTGACGGTGCTATATGGTATGTCATTCTATTCAGGGTGTTATATATTTTCTATCGAATAAAGTAAAAAAATACCGATGGTACGGTGAAACAGAGGAAGTGCGGAACACGCCAATCAATCCGAATTTATGGCATATACTAACATATCAAATTTCATTTTTTGACTAAAAAAATAAAAATGTTATGGGGGTGAGCTACTTTTGAGACGCACTCGGTATATACTATACATCTATATTTATTAACTTTTTGAAAATAATTTAGTATTAGTTTAACTAGTAAATTTTACTTTGACAGATTTCTTAGTGTTTTATAGACTTTGTATATTATTATTTCCAGGTTGCCTTAAACCATTACATTCAAAAGTCAAGAACTGAGTGGGTTGTGTGTCATGCAAACCAAATTATTCTAATAGTGTCACAAATCATGTGGTGTAAAGGAGTTCATGAAATATTGGACAGCGACGGAAATATTTTAAAAAAAGTAGAACAGTATGAACAAAAATGTATAAAGGCAAGTGGTAAAAATTAAAAGATAGTTAAGATTTAATTTTTCCTTAGGTATATCCACATTGTTAAGACAAAACATTGGTACACTTGAGGAGTTGCATTTCTCTTCTTCGAAAATGGAAGGATTCTATTTTTCTTTTTCAACTCCCTCGACATTGCCAGGGAGGGTATTCCACTCATCCTCAGCCGGCATAACTTCATTTCCAACAGTGAGGGCATCATATTGCTCTACCTGTGCGAACTCTATTGCTACAGGGAGGGTATCATTCACTTCCTCTGCCTGTGCGTATCCCATTGCCACGGGGAGGGCATCACAATCTTCCTCTACTCGTGCACTTTCTAAATTGATGGAATCTAAATCGTCCTCTTTGAAATAACTCACAACATTATTTGTGCATGCCTATACTGCATGCTCCTCCGACACAATAAATATACCATCCATATTGTCTGGTAGTTTATCAAAATGGGCTGGGTTTTGTTCAAATATCTTGGTCTGATTGTCCTCAATCAACTTCTCTTGTCTTTCCCCATTATAGTTTAAATTAAAACTACATTCGTCTGTATAATGCCTATAATCAGTTTCGGTTGCTTCAGCCTGGTTGTCATACCTATAAACCCTGTCATAATGTATTTTGTTATTTTCAGATTTTGTTCTGCCATTAAAATTTTCGAAATTTTCTACCCTATGACTTTTATACGAATTCCTTTGCCGGAACTGTATTTTATTTTTACTTAAATCGTCTGAACGATGTACGTAGTTATATTTATAATTGTTTTTATTAACTGAATTATCTAAATTTGTACTACTTTTGCAAAAATGGGACGAACGTGCCAACGTGTTATAATTTAAAATTCTGTCTTTTAGATCACTCAATTTATACACAATATTTTTTAGCGCGGTAAAATCCATATCACGGCTTGACAACATATATTTGTCATAAGATGGATGCAAACCATTTTCAAAATAATCTCTGAACTGATAAAAATTAACTTCATCATAAATTTCCTGAAACATTGACAGTAATTCAAAATAATAGTGTTTAATATCTTCGTTTGCATCCTGCTTACGTGAGCGTAATCTGGATTTTAGTTTTCTTATTGCTATATCACCGCCAAAATTTAAAATAAAATCTCTTTTCAGATCCGGCCAAGTTTTCTTAAGATTATCTTTATTTTTCGAGTATTTTTGAAACCAAAAGACAGATGCATGTTTCAGATAACATTGCAAATATTGAACTTTATATGCACAATCCCAACCATTTCTATCAGTAATTTTATCGTAGTTAGAAATAAAAGACACTGGGCAATCGTATCTAGGGTCAAATGTAGGGGGTTCAACAAATTTAGGGAGAACTGGAAGTCTTTGAAATTCCATCATGCAAAATTTTAAAATAAAAAGTTTAGCTTGTTTAAAAATAATTATTTAGAGAGTTTATGACATTGAAATATATCAAGAAATATTTAAATATAGACAAAGCTATTGGCATTTGAATGAAATTTAAACGTTAATAATAAATAAATGTAGATGAGTATTGTACTCGTATTTCAAAATAAAATATGACGATGTGTAGGTAAGGATAAAAACTAGAGTCGTCAGCATTTTCCAGCACTTGACTTTATAAATAAACATAATAAATAATATTCAAATAATATATAGGGTATTATATTATTATGTGATAATAAGAACTATAAAATAAAATATTCATACTATAAAGTTACCTTTCACAATAACGAAGATACGGGGGCTATCCAAAATTGCAAAATTTTCAAAAAGAGACCCTGTAACTCAAAAACGAAGAGAGCTATAACAATTTTGTTAACAGCGTCTTCCGTTTGACAAAAAAATGTGACAGGTTTGTGCAAACCGCATCCTATATATCTTTACTAATAACGGAGATGTCGTATGGTTTCAATCAAAGTGGGACATCTTGTACAGCTTTATGTTGCTTAGAATATGTCTAAGGTATTTGAAGGCAAGTAAAGTTGGTGATATGTCTAGAAAGACGCTTCTACAATGTAGGTTCCGTCCATACCGCTACCGGTTTGATTGGCTTGGGCTGTCGAAGCCGCTGGCATGTACTTCCCGCACGTTTGTTGACACCTTCTAGGACAGGACCTGCAGCAACATGACTGGAGGAGTCCAATGGACACCGCAGAGTGAGCTGGACTGGCCAGAGGTGATGGTGACCCTGGCCTCTTCGGATGTCCATTGTAAGGTACCTGAAATTTCGTTTTGATCATCTAGGATGATTATATTGACCTCATTTCGAATACATACCTCGAGCTCGACAAATTCTCGGTCTGTAGTCTTTTTCAGGCAGCGCAGTAAATGATGGTGCTGCAATTCGAAGTTGCTGCATTCTTGCCCTGTGCTGCATTCTTGCCCTAGTGCTGCATTCTTCCCTGTAGCTGTCATCTAGCTCGATACCAGACTCTTGAGCTGCTTTCTTTTTCCTAACGAAAGCTGCTCCTGAAGAAGCTTTGGCTATGCGAATACGCGCTAGTCGTGCTTTCTGTAAGAAGAACCCGATTTTTAATGGTAATTGGACATGAAGACATGCAAGAAGAAGAATAAAAGATTTTTAATAGAAAAAATATCGACGTGTGTGTTGGAACACTTAACAAACAACAGATCCTAGAATAGTTAAAAATATCTCAGACCGTTCTGAATGAACAAGTTACGTATTTGTTTTCTATTGTGTTCTAAATTATAGACAAAAGTGAGCGGTGTTTTGTTTATCGAGAAGGCCTTGGCTATGTGGATCCGAGCCAAAACACAAGTAGATCGATTGTTTTGAGCTTAGAATGGAACAGTGATAAAATTAGCAGACGAAAAGCAATAAACAATTGTAAAAGTTTTATTGGATAGCTTTTTTGGTGGCGAAGATAAAAATAATTAATTAAAAAAATTTACTGTGAAAAGGCTGTCTTGCAGCAGATAAAAACGGCATTTCCACCACATGTCTTGATTGTGGGGAAGTGTTGAAAAAAAAATATTTGAATTAAAAAAAAATAAATGAACTTTGCCTCCACTACATATTGCGGCGGTAAGGGGGATTACCTGTAAAGTGCATTAAAAATCGGCTGATTTAATAAAAAAAAGTCCACATGTCATTGTGGTGAAAAAAACTAAACAAATTATATTCGAAAATTTGCATTCAAAAAGGCTGCTTTGACTAAAAACGAGACCGGCGCCTCCACCACATGTCGCGGTGTTGAAAAAAAACTAGAGAAATTAATTAAAATTTGCATATAAAAAAGGCTGTTTTAATTAAGAGAGAGACCGGCGCCTGCACCACATGTCGCGACCTAGCTAGGGATTGTTTGCTAGGGTCGCTATACCAGGTTCTCTCTCTCAATCAAAACAACCATTACATAAAATATGCATTTATTTAATATAACGTTTACAGTGTATAACAATTTTGGGAAATGCCAAAACTCAATGTATTGTACACTCAAAAAAAGGTACTTACAGTAACATGCTTCAACTGGTTCTGACTGGCCAACTACTAACAATGCGACTCACGTCGACGGACTAATTAACTAACTAACTCCTCCCTGTCTTCAGCACACCATTTTATATTTGTCCGCTCGTCCCAATTATCGGCGGGTACGTGCTCAAAAATCTCCTTTGTATATTTCCAGCACCGATGTTTAGTACGAGTTAGCCTTGAAACATCACGCTTACATCGACCTGATTTTAATTGTTTTTAATTAACAATATTTATTATAAGAACATATCTAGGTCAACGTATACGTGAACGATTCCCCTGAATCTACATCAAATTCGTTTACTAGAATTATATTTTACATGGTTTTTCCCAATTTGATGTAAACCCAGGTTGGCCTATATTTAAGTCTTGACACTATTAATACAACAAGCACCCACATATATATGTTTTTATAATTAAATTGAGTTTAACTATTATTTTACTTCCTGGTGCATTTTAAATTTCACAGGCGTGCTAATCAGAACTGGCAAATCTCTGTGTACTGGCTGGGATCTGGGATATAACTCGAACTCGTTATTGAAAAATATTTATTTACTAAACAAATAAACAAACTAACTTGGCTGCTACAGATGGCTCATGATAATAGATTCGTAGCCCGCAGCGTGTGTACTCTCTTAAAGTTGCCAGAAAACACCCCCGTAATCTTGGCCTTCGACCGCGAGAGGTAAAAATCGCACATCGCACCCCCGTGCCCCGCTTCTCTGTAGAGGTGTGTAGTTCATGATCTAACTAGTTCAAAAGATCGAATCTCATATGTGAACTAAATGATTCAATCAGTTGGATCGAAAAGATTCGATCAATTGAACTAAACTAAAAATAAAAGCGAGATTGAGACCGCGAACAAAATAGGTAGGGAATGGTGGGACTGAACGTGAAAGATTGAATCAAATAAACAAAGTACGGAAGAAAGAAGGGATACAGGTCGGAAGGCGTAATTTTTAATTTATTACATCATATTTTGATTTTCCTTGGCGAATTGTTATCGGCAGCCCGTTGACTTATTCAAGAAAGTACCAAATGTGTAATGAACGTGTTTCCTCTATATTAATAATTTAAAAATGTTCATAAATGTACCTTGTCATATGAAAATAAAATATAAAAAAAAAGAAATAAGATAAAAATAAGAGAAAGGTAAGAGGTAAATTAAAAAATATAAAAGAATTTACGGATACAAAAAGCTATAAAAGGGTGTGAAAGTATCTAAAACCTTTTTTTCTCATATGACAACAGAAAAACTATAATTTATATTATAGCTGTGTTAAATTAAATAAAACTATGTTACGGTGAGATAATATAGGAAAAAGAGACAGCAACATACTAATAGTATATACAGGGTCCGGCAATAGTGCGTCGGGCATCTGTAGCTCCTAGAATAAAAAACTTGAGAATCTTGTTTAAGTGCGAACCTAAAGTATGTGCCAGGATGTATTTCAAGAAAATATTTTAACTTCTATAGGGTGGCTCAAATAAGTATGAGTGGACCTTGATGATTTTTTTTAAATGGAATATCCTGTATATTATTGCATTTTTGGCTTCCTTTCAGATCACTTTACATAACCCTAAGATATGAATAAATATATTTTGATAGTTTCAGAGATATTAAAAAATAAATAAAAAATATGTATTTTTCAGCCCTTCTTAAAAAAATTATTAAAAATACAAGAACTGTCCTGAAATCAAAACTATATTAGGTATTTACTTTAGATGGTCTGTATTTACTTTGCTATAAATATGAAAATCGTAAATTATACAGAATGTTCAAAATTCTGCGCCAAACTTTCTAAAATATAAAATAATTTTTCCTCGTTTTTTTAACTGGAACACTTTGTATATTATTTTTTCAATAGACGGAGACTTAAAAAATGAACATTTTTTGTATTTAAAGTATTTCAAAATTTTTAACGGTTTTGCAGATATTTGCGGTTTTATATTTCATATGGCATTTTCCACAGTAAATTTTTATCAAAGCCACCCAATGATTTTTCTCTCGTATTTTACCATTGAAAGCGCCATATGAAATAATACTGCGCGTATCTACGAAACCGTTCAAAATTTTGAAATACTCTAAATACAAAAAATGTTTATTTTTTAACTATCCATCTAATAAAAAAATAATATACAGGGTGTTCCATTTAAAATAACAAAGAAAAATTATTTTATATTTTAGAAAGTTTGGCGTAGAATATTGAACATCCTGTATGATATACGATTACTATATTTATAACAATGTAAGAACAGACTATCTAAAGTAAATACCTAATATAGTTTTGATTTCAGAACAGTTCTTCTATTTTTAATAATTTTTTTAAGAAGGGCTGAAAAATACATATTTTTTATTTATTTTTTAATATCTCTGAAACTATCGAAATATATTTATTCATATCTTGGAGTTATGTAAAGTGATCTGAAAGGAAGCCAAAAATGCAATTATATACAGGGTGTTCCATTTAAAAAAAGTCATCCAGGTCCACTCACACTTTTTTGAGCTACCCTATAAAAGTTAAAATATTTTCCTGAAATACATCTTGGTACATACTTTAGGTTTGCACTTAAACAAAATTCTCAAGTTTTTAATTCTAGGAGCTACAGATGCCCGACGCACTATTGCCGGACCCTGTATATGTTAGATCACAAATAATGAGATTCACTTAAAAAAAATATTTTCTTTAAACACATTTATAATATTTTATATTTTATTCTATTTATTAATTTATTTTAATTTAATTATAAAAATTCAAACGGACATAGTCTCGTTTAGCAACTAAAACTATTCTTGTTGATTTACAAAAATAATTGGGGTTTATAATAAAAATAATGATTAGATTGACAATAATCGTGAGAACAATAGAATATTATTATGATACGTTCGCGATTTCGCAACGCGCGCCGGACGTGTCGCAATAGGATGTGGCCTGCCGGGTGAACGTACTGGGTGGACCAATATAACAGCTCCCCCTTTAAGAGAAAAGTTAATGCTCTGTATTAACGTTTTAGAGGTCTTCATATAGCTCGAACTCTTCTTCGGGATTCTGGATATCGTGTGGATGGATAGCGGTTCTTTGTCTAAGCAAGAAACTGACCAATCTTCTTCGGGTTGATTTTTGATGTTCTGGCTTAGGTGGAGATGGCGGAACTTCATTGGACTGTCCTATGGTAAGGAAGAGAAGTCTTTTTCATGGTAGATGTTTCTCAATGAAGGGTTTGTCATGATGATCATCTTGTCCAGTTCATCAGAATATTGACCTAGTTTGTGTTGGGCAATGTTCAGGTCATCTAAATCAATCTTGCTTAAGTTTAAAGGTTTCAGATCAGGTAGATGAAACTTTTCTGGAATATGGTTACTGGTAAGAGATTTATAAGTCTTCAGGTCTTGAAGGGTAATGTATAACATTGAATCATCATTTCGCGCAATGTATGCTTTTATTGTTGGTATTATATGAAAAACCTTTGTTCGATTATCTAATATAGGAATTGGATATAAACGATATACAGTATAAGATTCTGGTTTTATTAAAGGTACTTTCAAAACAAATACTATTCTGAAGTCTGTCTGAAAAGCATGTAATTCAATTACGTCAATGTACTGAGAGACGTTTGAAGAATAAATTGGAAGAAGAATGTTCTACGAAATAATTTTTCTTAGTGATTGTGAGGCTTGTTGTAAAGCAGATATTAAATATTTAGATGTTATTATTTAGCTATGAAGTATATTTAATCTAGCAAAAGCAACAGCGTTTAAAACATTGTTTAGATAGTTTTCTACAAAAGCATAACTTCCCATTAGAAACTCACATATTTCTAGAGTTTTAATTTGTGCTTGATAAAATGCGAGATCATCGGCAATGTTTGTAATTGATTGATTAATTTCAATTAAATCTCTATTAAAAGTTGTGACTGAAATTTAGTTCTTTAGTAATGTTTTATATGTCTTCCTTATAATTAAGTTTTACCTATAATTATTTTTTTTATTAATTATTACTAATTTCCTATAATTAATTATTATTATTTTCCTATAATTAATTATTATTAATTTCCTATAATTATTATAAATTTCCTATAACTAAACTAAGCCTATTGTGAACGGCCTAAGAAGCTGTAAGAAATAATTCTTATTCAAAATACGGTTTTAATCTGTCGAAATTTATTTTTGAATTTTGTTTAGTATGTGGGTTTAAAACTATAGCAGAGTTTTCAAAAACTTCAGTTATTTCAAAGGGACCACTAAATTTATTTTCTGATTTACTTTTTGTTTGAGATTCTTTTACTTTGTCACCAATTTTATATTCAGGTTTTACAGCTGATACTTTTAGATCGAATCGAACTTTAGACTTTTCCTTTTGTCTTTGAGTTTTTTCGCGTGCAATCTTATAATAATGTTCCATACGATTATTAAGGTCTCTTAAGCCGCGTATAAATATGCCGAGGCAAGTACGAGACAAACCCGAAACGAGTATGAAACGAGGCTATAGCAAATTATTTCCAAAAGGCGTACTAATATGCCGAGACGAGGACGAAACGAGTCAACCTCAAGCGGAATTCGTCATATTATAGCCTCGAGCAGAGTTCCTGCCCAGTCGAACGGCGTTGTCTCGCGGCTATCCATTTTCAGTGGAGCCTTTGGCGAACCCACAAAATTCTTCATAGAGCTGTGCGATACTGAGGCAGTATCGATATTTTGGTATAGGTTGAAGTCCTTTGTTTTAAATTTGTCGACGTTTCGCAAAATTTATTTGCATCTTCAGGACACTACAAAGTTAGGAGAGCAAAATACAATCAAAAAATTTTAAAAATTTAACAAACAACTTAAAACACATATCAGTGGAATTCCACACATACACAATTGGTAAAACTACCCTAATGTTAACAATTAAATAAAATATATGTATATGTTATAAACTTAAGATCGCTTGTAAATAAAAATAATAAGGGATAGGGCCAGAATATAATCAGGATATTTTCTGTATTCGCATTTAACGAAAAAAATCGACGATGGTGGCACTGTTTTATACAAAACTACCCGGATCAGAACTAAATCAGTTATCAAACGATCTCAAATTACTAAAAGCACTTGGAAGAAAAATGATAAAACACTTAACCTAGGGTTGGCAACTTTGAAAATAAAAAAATAGGGGCGAGAGGATAAAAAATGGCACAGGCGAAACATTTTTGAAACTTCAACTCAAATGTCGAGAATTTACCAAAAGTTATATAAACGGTATGCGATAAATATTTAAAATACACAAAAATATTTATACTCAAAACTTATTAAAATAAAGCAAACCATTGTCAAAAAAACTTTTTCAAGACATAAACTAACAGTAAGTAAACATAAAATTACATAAAGACACAGATTAACAATTCTTTTTAAAGCATTGTGGCGATAAACGAATATTTTTTAGATTTTGAAGTTGGTATGCAACAAAGTTTTCAATACGTGAGAGAAAAGAGGACAATCAGATCAAAAAGAGGACTGTTTCTGGAATAGAGGACGGTTGGGAACCCTATTTTAACCCCCTGTAGCTACGAATCAAAGCAGAATTGGATTAGTTGATATAAAAAATAAATCTTATTTTTACGTGAGGAACTTCCCACGAGAGATGGAACATGTTTTTTGAAACACCCTGTGTATGATTGTTTAATTTCAAAATAGGTAAAAAAACAAGCTAGATAAATTAAAGGAATTCATGATAAATTTAAATTATATTCGGACTGTTTACATAAAAAAAACTGGAGAACGCCGACTACCAGATACCTGGAGATAACGGCACGGCAGCGGCGGCGGCGGAGCCTTCTGACAGTGCCGTTTTTTTTTGAGTCTTTAATTATTTTATTCAATAATATATTTTGTATGTGGTTTGTATATCTATAAAATTTTTAAATAGAGCAACAGCGCTTTCAGATGGAGCGGACCATACGCGCAGAGCGTCCGCACGGATGTTTTTTCAAGATAGCTCATCCGGACGGAGCATACGCGACCCAGGTGAAATTGTTCATATAAGCTCATGGTACTTGCTCGAAGTCGCGGACGGTCCGTCGCGGACGCTCCGTTCCATTTGAAAGCACTGTAAGATAAGACCTAATTCGACTTTATTTATTTAAAAAATTTGAAATTTAAGTAATTAAGATTTAAATTATTAATTTAAATCTACATTTAAATGCCAATAACTAACCTGGAACATATATTGTAAACAATATATCTGCATTTCTTCATTTCTAAAGTTGTATATTTTTTCAAGGTATCCAATTCGCTACATTATTATTCTATGGCTTTCCATCATTGCAGCACGCTTATTAATAATTTTTAAAATATTATTATGTATATAATTTTAAATCTAATTACCAGTTTTTTAAACCTTCGCCGTAATGTGCTTTCTGAACAGGGTTTTTTTAAAGCTGGGAGAGTTTTTTTTTAATTATTTCTATGGCGGGAACTTTATTATTTTCATATTTGCCATAAATTAAGTTTCTTAGTAGTCTGGATAGTTCAAATTTCTGGATTTTTCTATATCGAATCGTTCCTTTCTTTGTGGATTCCCTTTATTTATGAGAGTACCGTAAGAAACTTCTGAGAGCATGGCCACCTTTTTCAACAGACTCGATTTGCCTCTCTTATCTTCGATGTATCCTATATGTAAAGAAGCTTGTTTTACATCTTTAATTCCGTTCAGCAGAAATAGCGCATAATTTACGTTTGAGCCGTTAATAACTCGACGAAAAGTTCATTACGTTTATTCATTTTTCATAAAATTTTCATGTTTTTATAAAGGAAATCACTAATAAATCTTTGTATATGAGATTTACCTACTTTGGCGAACTTACCTATACTATTTTAGAGAAGACAAAATTGCATCTTTCTAGCTAGGATGCATTATTAACATTATTACAAATAAAGGAAAGAATATTTATTTTTATATAAAAATGGGATGTGGAAAGTGGAATCCGTGCCCCTTGAGACTCGAAGCAATTGTTCCGCGGAGCCGCGGTGTATACGCCACTGGTTAAATAGACGCCCCAATCCTTTTGATGGTTCGCCAAAGGTTCCGGAAAAAACGGAGACAACGCCGTCCGGCTGGGCATAGGCTCGGCTCGAAGCTCAGACCCCGTCCCAATATGACGAGTCAACCTCAAATCCGCTTGAGGTTGACTCGTCTCGGGTGTCTCTCGCACTCGTCTCGACATATTTATACGCAGCTTTATGTACTTAGATATTAATTTTTCTTGGTTATAGAGAGTTTCTGGTGCTCTACTTCCTGTATGACCAAAAATAAGCTCATATGGAGTGAAACCGTGTGTTTTATTTCTAGTTTTATTGTAACATATCACGGCATAAGGAAGGACTTTGAAAGGATGTTCGTTAGGATTTTCTGCAGAGTTTGCACGTATCATTTCAGCTAAGGTCGCGTGAAATCGTTCTATAGATCCGTTGGACTGAGGGTGATTGACACTAGAAAAGGTTAATTTTATGTCGTACAATTCACATAAATCCTTCATCAGAGTATTATCAAATTCACGGTCATAATCGCAATGTATTCTGAGAGGTGTTCCGTAATGCTGAAAAAATAATAAAAGTGTATTTACAACTGTTTCTGCCTTTTTGTCGCTTAAGGGATACGCTTGCGTAAATTTTGTTAATTCGTCTCTGATAGTAAAAGCGTAGTTTCTCGTAGGGTATTCAAATATGTCGATGTTAATTCTTTCGAATGGAGTTTTCAGTTTCTGTCACGACCAGTGGCGTACTAAGATTTTTCCTACATATTTTTTACCTTTTGACATATCTCACAGCTTTTAATATATTTTCTACATCTTTCGGTAAATTTGGCCAATTATATTTTGCTTTTAAGTCGTCTGACTGTTTCATTTATGCCTCGGTGTAAATTGTTTTTTCCTGTGTGATACTGTTCCAATATAATAGGTATCTCGTCTTCGCTTGGTGTCTTCACAGTGTTTTGGCATATTCTTAATTTTATGTCTTTGTCAGCAAAAATATACGATAGTGTTTCTAAGATAGGCAAATCCAGATTATTTTCTACGCAATAGATGTCGGTTGTGTTAAATTCCTCTTGTCCTTTTAAAAGTACGTAAAATAAGTGTGCTACTACAGTTCCTGGATCAAACGGTACTGGGATATTAAAATATTTTCGTCCTTTTACCTTTCTACTGGATACTATATTTAATTTTGATTGCCTAAAGTTGTAGATTTCTTCAAAAATGTCGTCTATTATTTCTTCATGTAATTGTTCCAGTTTATTTTGGCGAAAGAATGTTATTATGTTTTTATTTGATTTATCCAGAAGCTGTGAATTGGAAAATTCCACTTTCAAGTAATCGATTATTGATCTTGTCTTGTACAATTCTACAAATTTATTGTATTGTCTAGTAGCTTCTTCATCGGTATCGCTATCATCTTCTTGGTGTTCCTCATCTTGATTTTCGGTGTCTTGGATCTCATCTTCATTGGATGCTAGAATATTTATTTCCTTTTGGAGCTTAGCACATTCTTGGAAATGGTTGATTTTAATTCTGGATATTGCATCGGTGTTCTTATTTATTTTTCCAGGCTTATATTCAATTTTGTAATTATACTCTTCTAACTTTAATGTCCAGCGAGCTAGCCTACTTCCAGGGTCTTTGATTGAGAAGAGCCATGTTAAAGGTCGGTGGTCGGTAACTAAATTTCTTCCAAACAGATATGGTCTGCAATGTTTTACAGCCCTCGCTAAGTTTTACAGCCCTCGCTAAGAGTTCCCTCTCGATGGTAGAATATTTCGTCTCCGCAGGGCAAAGGGTTCGCGATGCGAAAGCTATAGGAAGATCTTTACCTACAGGGCCTTGTGATAATACGGCTCCAATGGCAAAAGCACTTGCGTCGGTGGTGAGTAGAAACGGTTCTTCAAAGTTAGGATTAGGCCTTGTGATAATACGGCTCCAATGGCAAAAGCACTTGCGTCGGTGGTGAGTAGAAACGGTTCTTCAAAGTTAGGATATATGAGTATTGGGTCTGAAATTAGCGTGTTTTTTTGTTCTTCGAACGCTAATTTACATTCAGTGTCAAAATTGAATGGTATATCTATTTTTAACAGTTTAGTCAATGGTTTCGATATCTTCGCAAAATTAGGAAGATCTTTACCTACAGGGCCTTGTGATAATACGGCTCCAATGGCAAAAGCACTTGCGTCGGTGGTGAGTAGAAACGGTTCTTCAAAGTTAGGATATTGAGTATTGGGTCTGAAATTAGCGTGTTTTTTAGTTCTTCGAACGCTAATTTACATTAAGTGTCAAAATTGAATGGTATATCTATTTTTAACAGTTTAGTCAATGGTTTCGATATCTTCGCAAAATTCGAGATGAATCTGCGGTAGTAGCCTGCTAATCCGAGGAAGGATTTGATTTCCCAAACAGGGGAAAACCATGGGGATACAGATGGTCGAATTATTCCTTGGTCCAACATTTTTCCAATTTGGTGTTTTACTTCCTCCTTCTGAATTTTGGGGTAACTATAGGATTTTGTATAAATAGGTTTTGCGCCCTTCGTGTCTATGGTATGCTTGATTTCATTTGTGAAAGTTAAATTATCACCTTCGAGGTAAAATATTTCTGAGTATTCTAAACAGAGATTTGTTATCATTTCGTGCTCTTCTTCGTTGAGATGTTCGGTTCTAAGTTCGTTTTTAATTGTTTGCGTTCGATGCATTATAGGTGGGTTTTGATTATCAAAGGTATTTAAATTTAGGATTGGGTTAGGGATATAAGGTTCTATAGAAATGTCTGAAAAATCTACTATTTTAGAAATACCATTAACATTAGCAACAGAAGTAAAAAATTCTCCGCTACTGTTAACACAAACAATCAGTGTTAATTAAATTACATTTTAAATTAACAACTTTCTCGGTACGACCGGCAATGGATATCTTATTACATTGTGTCTTACAGCTGTTATTTGTTTTATTAGAATTATTTTTTAAAATACGAGGGGTTTCCCGTAAGTTGTCATTTGCCTAAAATAAAGGAAGTGTTTTAAAATTAGTTATTAATTTTTTTGATCTGTAATGCCTTGTATAGTGAGGTTTTCGTAATTTCTGTTCGGATAATTTTTTACTGTGTGGTTTTTAAATATTGAAATACCTGCGCCGGTATCTATGAGTAATTTAAATTTATTAGTAGCGTCATTAATATAATATAGATTTTTCGAGTTGACAGTATGGAGTGGAGTTAAAGAAAGTTGTGTTCTAGGGGATTTAGGTTGGGATTCTCCAGGTTTAAGTTTAGGGCTTGAATTTCTGTTTGTATTTCCGCTATTGGGTCCTTTATTTCTGTTGGTGGGTCGTTTTGGTGAGGCAATGCCAGAAAATTTTCGTAATTTCCGTTTTCCACGGGATATTCTTCTTCTTCTTGAGGAATATAATCCGTATTTTCATAATCGTTTTCATCATAATAGTACTCGTCATATTTAGGTTGGTCGTAGAATTCCTGATCGTAGTTTACATGATGATTTCTTGGTTGGTTAGGGTTCCTCTGGATAACAGATGAACGGAAGGGTTGATTTTGGTTTACGACAGGTCTTTGTTGGTTTTGAAAATAATTGGGTCTAGGTTGATATGAAGTAGAAGGTTGGTTATAAGCTGAAGGTTGAGCTTGGGAAGGGTTAGAATTATTTTGAGGGTAAGAAGCTTGGGGTGTTTGTCGAAAACGACATTGGCTAGATAAGTGTCCAAGTCGGCCACAAAAGTTACAAGTTAGAATATTTAATATTCCTTTTATAATAGAATATCGAACAATATGGTTCCAACACAAATAAAATAATACGTGATAATTCAATATTACTTACGTTTTTAGAAACATCGGTCTCGTCTGGTTCTATCAATCAGGATGCTGTCAGGGGCGTCACTAGGTGTTCCTTCCACAGCTGGAGATAGTGAGGACTCTTCGAGTTTCTGTCTTGTTTCTTCTTCAGTTTCTTTCTTCTTTCTTTCTTCAGTTTCTTCCCTGAACTTCTTCGTCTCGGTTTCTATCGAACTGGTAACTGCCAGGGGTGTCACTAGGTGTTCCTTCCACAGTGTCGATAGTCAGGACTTAGGTTCTTTTTCTTCTTAAGGGATTAGAATCCGCCGTCAACAGTTGGTTTTTCCGCAGAAACGTGTTCTGTCGACGTTTCAGATCCTACACTCGACTGCGCCAATTGTTAGATCACAAATGGCGGATATTCACTTTTTAAAAAAATTATTTTCTTTAAACACATTTATAATATTTTATATTTTATTTTATTTATTAATTTATTTTAATTTAATTATAAAAACTCAAACGGACATAGTCTCGTTTAGCAACTAAAACTACTCTTGTTGATTTACAAAAATAATTGGGTTTTATAATAAAAATAATGATTAGATTGACAATAATCGTGAGAACAATAGAATATTATTATGATACAACATTTTGCGCAATTTCGCAACGCGCGCCGGACGTGTCGCAATCTTAAGGTTGTCGCCCACTAGACCGCTGCGCGGCATGGCTGTGAAGAATTTTCCGGCTGCAGGGACTGCGCCACTATAGCGCGCTTTTGAAACGCGGCAACACTATTTATTGATTATAGTCAGTGTTTTTGCCTGTAGTTTAGTTTTTAAAGCAATGAGTTCAAGTACGGACGAAAGCGTATTTTTGTGCTCTTCTAACAGAGGATGAGGAAGAGGGGGTGAGGAAAAGTTTGGACTCCTTACGAATAACAAAAGAAAGAAGTTTGGAAAATTTTACCATCTTTTTCCGGATTTAATAAAAGACAAGATCATTTTTCTCCGTATTACAGTATATATAGTTTTGAAGCATCTCATCATATTTTTTTCCCGCATTAATTAATAATTGTATTTATTCTGATGTGGCCCATATTGGTTATGTGGTAGAAAAACCCTGATTTTTATATATTTAGGTAATTAAATTTAAAAATTGGAGATGTCACTTTTGTTAAAAAGTGGAGAGAGATTGCCGGTTTTGCCTCTACACCCCTCAATTATATTAAATCTTTGATAGAACGGCATTTCGTCCATCTGTCTCTAGTGAGGAAAGACTTAAAAATATCATATTCCTTTATGAAAATCGATTTGCCTAATTTACCCTTAAAAATACAATTCTACCATTGATACGTATCACTAGTTCCTAGTCAAAAGCCAACTGAAAAGACTCGGATGCAAAATTATTTCCCTTGTAAGTACGCACACTGCAACGCGCCAAAACGGCGGAGACGGAAAAAAGTTGCTAAAGAAGTCTTCCGACTTCTTGACGGAAATCCCGCGGCGCGCTTCTGCGCTGCGCGCTCTGATGTGCGTTGGTCCATTTAAATACATGGCAAGCAGACAAAAGAAATTTCCACATGGCGCCGCGCCGCGTCGCGCTGCGGTCTAATGGGCGACAACCTTTAGAGTAAGACAATAGAGAGCGCGAGCCGATCCGTTGTTTGGCTCCATCGATGAGATACGATCTAATGGTCTTGCGGGACAATTGTGCCATATCATGCAGTTTATCGTTATAACAGGGAATATTCATTGTACATACTTATCTTTAAGTTATTTAATAAAATATAATTTATTGATGCTACGTGTAAAAATTATTATAAGGTATATAATAAGCATTTACTATGTGATTAAAGCAAGTAAAACAACAGGTCTGTTAAATAAAAATAGAAAAATAAATAATTTAATCTAATCAGCAGAAAATAGTTCAGTCAACGTGGCAACATTGGAATTCTTATCTGGACGTAGTAAACTACATGGCGCGCGGCGACACGTGTGTTTGCGATTATTTCGTTGTAGGTGTTTTTGTGTTTTCTGACTGAAACATAGTGAATTTATTATTTTAAATGATGACATTCGATATAAAATTATAAATATTATTGTATAATCATGGTTGATATGTGCCAAGTTTGCAAGAAAAATAGTTCGAAAAATCCTGATGTGTCATTTCACAGGCAAATACTGACCTACCATAAAATACGTGATTCTTTCGAAACAGTAGCGTTACATTTCATTTTAAATAAAGATTGATGAATTAAAAGAAATTATTATTTTAACCACAATGGAACTTAGTAATTATATACTATATAAAATATAAATTATTTTAAACTTGATGGTTATTTACATGAGAATTTCATAGGAAGATTGCATCATAATCATAAGCCACAACAAAGAAAATATTTACACAGACAAAAAAGGTGTTGCAGGTAGGCTCTTTGTAAATCATCTGTAAATTGGAAATACCTACATTTTGTTTTTTGTTATGTTGCATAATGCAATGCTCCCGTAAAAATCGTATGATCGCAAAAAAAGGCGTCAGTGTTGCCTTCAAAATTTCTGATCAAAAACAATTATTAATGATAAGTGTCATGGATTCCCGTTTTTTTTCGCGCCTACAAAGTAAATACCCATCTTATAGTCGAATATATTATTATTTCCTATATTTTATATTTTATGTATGTTTCTGTTTATGTATTTTTTAAATATATTTTTAATATACACTCAGATGTAATAAAAACCCAACGGATATTTTTTTCGTCAAGTTTAATGTGATATTTCTTTTACTTTTAGTCCTATTTTAATGATTTTTTGGCAAACTTTATATATCAACTTTTAATTAATAAATTCAGTTTTATAAGCTCAGTATTTGGTTTATTATACAGGATTAGTGTACGGCTGTTTTATCCTAACTTTAAAACACATCCTGTGCAATAATTTAGTGAGTGACTTTTCGTAAAACAGTATTTTTCGATCAGAACCATGCCTCCCTGAGCATTTTGTTTTTAACTCATGTCAATACATGCATACTAGTTCCATTTTTAAGAAACTGAAATGAAATTGCCAACAATTTGCATGTGATGTTATATTTTAATATCCCGAGATAGGGCTTCGGGTAGATGAATGAAGAATAACATTAAAAGTAACGATAATAATCAAAAACATTGCAAAATGTTTGTGGCCAGTTCATTTGCTCTTAAAATTAACCAAGGCATTAATGATAACATGACTGATGATGTTATTCAGGAAGCAGAGTTCTCACTAAAAGAAATAATGTTTTAGGAAAATTTGCTCTCAAATTGCACAGGGTGTTTTAAAGGACAGTGTAACCCTTCAATTAATTCGTTAAAACTTATTGTAAAATTACTGTCGATTGTCATTAATTGTCAAAGTTAAACCTGCTTGTTTATATTTTGGTTGTTTTATTGGTATTTTAAACTGACTCTAGAATGCCATGGTCATAATGTAGCTTTATCAAATAAAGTGAAAAACATTTCCTAGGGCACCATTTAAAATTCAAAGTTTAAATCATTTCAGTGAAACAAATTAATTAGAAACAATCAATCCCGATTTATGTCATTTAGTAATATACAAAATTTCATTTTTTTATTTGGAAAAATCAAAAAGTTATAGGAGCGAATCACTTCTGAAAAACACAAGGTATGTGCTAATCAAGATTCACTGAACATGATTTAAATCATGCATAAAAGATATTTAAATTTATTTTTAATTTGGTTTTTTTTTTTTTTTTTTTTTATTATAAAATAATGAAAAAATATTTTATAAGCATAATAAAAATACACCTGTTATTAAATATACATAAAAAATTAAATTGATATATAAATCGGGGTTTTATACATAGCTTGAAAATTATAACTAATATGGTAGTAATTTGAAAAAAAATGTTATGTTAAATCGGTAATTAATAAAATAAAGACATTTTAAAATGATATGCTATTAAATTTAAGGCGTTTTGTATCAAAATAAAAATAAGATTTTGAGATTTATACTAGCTAACACAATTTTTTAAAGATCGATTTTAATTTTATATTAATTTAATTAAATTCATATTTCGGAAATTGCGAAAACTAGTACGCCATTGGATTAGTCCGGCCAGTATGTCGTGATCCTGGATTGGACCACCGTCGTCACCAATCTTGTAGTCGCTGCCACCAAATGTTGTAGTTCTCTATTTGACTCGTATCACCACTTGTTGGGAATGTTATTCTTTATTTTTTTATAATTAAATTCTTACTAAGTTGTTATTACTTTTATTTTTAAACTTTTAATACAAAATATAAATTTAGCAGTATTACGTCTATAGAAAAATTTACATGAATGTTCCCGGTCCCTTCTGTGACCGTGCTTTTATGAGAATGCCTCTCCGAAAATCCACGGGCATACCTACTATTTCTTAATAATATTTTCAGGTAGAGTTTTGCAAGGGACAAACATGACCATTTCTTAGGTAAATAGAAACCAGACATCGCGTCTGAAAGTAAACGAATTACAAAGGGAAACTAAAAATGATGCAACTATTTGAATTCTTTCTTCCATTTCATCTTAAAAGGTAATGGTTCTGTTTATTTGCATCACCATCTTTCTGAGAGAAGAATAATAATGTTGATGGTATTTTTCGTACCTTAAATTCTTTAGACATAGCCGTAGAATAAGGATAAAAATAATGGCACGCCACAATTTGTCGAATATACATATACATATAGCCCATATTAAATGTATGTTCACAACACCTCCCCATAATGAGAGATTTCATGAGGTGAAAGTGATATCAAATCTCAAAACAAATGTTTATATAATTAATTAGTATAACTCAGATGGAAATGAATAAAAGTACATATATAAAAGAAGTATTATACAAGTCTTAACTACTAATTATAACTAACTTACATTCTAACTTAACTAACATTTTTTTATAACCTATTGCAGATTTAAAAGAATGTATCAAATGCGGAAATTATTTTCTTTTAATGGTCGCTTTGATGGTACATACCCAATGGGTCTGCGCGAGGGTGCCTGTAAATTAACATTCTCTTCTTCGGAGTTTTCATAGTTCCCTACATTTTCAGAGTTTTGGCTAATATTACGATTATAGTGAGCAACATATCTATCACTATTTCTAGAAGTTGGTTCCACAGACTGATTAACTCTAATGCATAAGTTTGGAATAATTCAGCAACAGGCTGTCTTGTTAGTACATTTTGTATACAATTTATAAATAATAAAAATAATGTAAAGAAGAGCTAAGATATAAGCAATTACAGATGCTGGAAATGTATAATTGTTTACAAGTTTCTTTTTTAGAATTTCATTACCTAACTTTTCAATATCTTCTAGCTTATGGCTCGCTACATTAAGTTCGGGGATGTGCTTTGTTAATTTCCTATAATGTTCGTTGTGAAATATTTCACTAATGTTTATTTTTTCTTCCTTTATCCTTTTGCAACAATTATCACTAATGTCGGATGGTGGAATAAAATCACTTGAAATATTGGACTGGACTGTTTTTCCATGAGGGATTAGCATTGATGATGCGCTATAAGCTTACATTGTTTACCTATAGTGACACTACCGCAATTTTTAGTATTACATCTACGTGATTTTTTATTATTACATGATATCGTAGAGTTTCTGGATGAGGAACTGCAAATAACCAAGTGTTACTGGTTTGTAGTTGAATAAAATTGCTCTATCTGACTGAATTATACGTTTGTCACGGATATCAGGTATGATATTTGTGGATTGCAATAATTTAACTTCGCAATTATCTGCCAAATGAGCAAAACTGGTTTTGTTGCTTGCAAAATAAATTTATTTTCTATAATTTTTAAACAAATTATTAAAATTCTATTTCCGACAGTGTAATAAGCTGCTGTTTGCTTTCGTCAATTGCTATATTTTTAGATGAGGGTTGAATTAATATAAACTGATTATTTGACATTGAATTTTTTTTTTTTTTTTTTTTTATAAATATAGAATAAATTTGTTTCAATTAAAGGGATGTTTATAATATATATTAATCGCTTGTTTTCGAAATAAACTTGCAGCTCGATAACATTTAGAATGAGATTTGCATTGAGCGGATCTAATGGTACAGGAAATTCTAATCCAAGAGGTAGAGATTCGGACACATCTTTTAATTCGTTAGTTAACCTTAATGGCGTTAATATTGAGAGGTGTAAAACTCCCTTTCTTGCTGCTAAAATAGCATTCGTAATCGTCATGATTTCTAATTGTAATTGATTTAGCATCATATTTAAAATAATGACGTGTTCTTCTATGCCGGTTTTTATATATAGAAATGAAAATTTTCGGCTTTGATTAATTCATCGCTAATCTTTTTTTATATTATTTTTAATAAATTTTCGTTAAAATCTAAAGTTCCAATAGTATTATTGAAATTAATTATTATTGATTGAACAATTTTTGTTTGTTCTTTTAAAAGTTGAAGGACTGAAGTTTCAGAAGTCTTTATTCATTTTGTGAGAAATTTTATCATTATAGTATTTAGCATCTTCTTCATCTAAAACGCCGAATAAAACTTTAGTTGCTTTTCCTACAATATTGAACCAACCTCGTTTTGTCTACTTTCTGATAAATGACTATGACCGATCAATTCGTGTAAGACTTCTAGTTCTTTTCAATTTTTCGAAAGTGTATTTAGAACTTTTCAAAATAACTGACAAATATAATAGTGATATTAAGCATTCTCATTATTGCATAAATCTGTAGTATTCTTACGGTAATTCTTTAATGATAATAACTTATTACTAATATTTTCTAATTCTACAAAAGTTACTGGTTTCCATTTGTTATTAAAAACCTTAGTTCGCCCAGGTGCTCAAAGTGTATTCCAGGGTTCAAGTCATAAGTGGTTATATTGTATTCTGAGTGGACTACTGCTAGGATACTGGTAATTATTATAAATAAATTAACCTAAACAAAATATATATACTAATGACAAGCTAAATTGAAATTTCATTAATTCCATTTTATAATCTATATATACTGATATGTTTAGTTTAATAATAAAAATATTTTAATCTATTTGCATGAATAGTTTGTTTATTTTTCACTTTTTTGAATTATATAATTTACATCCTGATATTTTTTTATAATGGTATATGGACCAATCCATAAGGCGGAAAGTTTTTACTTCTGCCACGTCGAACTGATTCGTCGTAAAGTAACACTTTGTCACCATTTTCGAATATTCTGGTATAGCTGTTTTTATCGTAATTATTTTTGATATGTTTTTTACATTTTAAAGTTTTCTTTAGCTAATTGGTTAGAATGTTGCATTTTTTGTTTAAGATTGTTTATGAAATCATCATAAGTATAATTGACTTTGGGTGGTTGTTTAACTGATGTTGGTAATGTAGGAATATGTTCGAATAAAAGTTCAAATGGAGAATATTGTGTAGCAGTGTGAGGAGTAGTATTATATGTAAATGTTTCATAGGAATTCAATTATCCCAGTCTGTTTGAGATGTATTAATGAAGTGTCTTAAATATTCTTCTAGAACTTTAAGAGAGCGTTCTAGTGCTCCGTTTGACTCTGGGTGATAACTTGTTGTTTGGATCTTTTTTATCTTTAAATTTTTTTTTTTTTTTTTTTAAAAATATCACTTAAAATTTGACCCTGATCTGTGACTAGCATGTCAGGTATTCCGTAAATGCATATAATATTCGTTACAAAATGATGCGCTACAGTTACAGCTTCTTGATTTCTCATAGGTATATTAATTATATATTTTTGTTAAAATCATCCTGAAAGGTTAATATGTATTTGTGACCATTTCGGTTTCTGTTAGTGGTCCAGCATATCTAAAAAAACATTTTTCGAACGGTTTTGATGCCGTGGTCGTAATTACCATAGGCATTTTGTTTTCTAGAGACTGTTTATTTTTTTGACAAAGTTCACATTTTTTTATAAACTCTTTTATGTCTTTTTCATACCTTTCCATGTATATAATTGAGATAATTTTTTATATGTGCGGGATGACCCTTGATGACCTCCTAATGGACAATTGTGATTTTCATTTAATAATACAACTTTTTCAGCATCTGAGGGGTTGATAAGACTGTTGTTAAATATTGTAATTTCTGAATAGAGGTCTTTAAAATATATCTTATCATAGGAAGAACGATTTCCCATTTGACTAATAAGTTGTAATGATATTTTATAAATGATAGTTCGGTTTTTCGTTGGATATAATATTTCGTAAAGTTAGTAAGCAAGACCAAATATTTTCATAATTAATATCACTGAATGTATTTTCGTTGTCTGTTAATGAAATATGTACAATTATTTTGTTGATACTGAAAAAGTGACGGCATGTCTAAAGGATTTGTGTTATCGTAATGTTCTAAAAATGTATTAATTTGTTTATTTTTTCTAAATTTTAAAGATCGTTTTTGTTGAATAATTTTGGCAAAATAAAACTATAAGGTATAAGTTGTAGTCGACAAAACAGATTTTTTTTCTTTGACTTTGGAATTAATAATTATATGGCTTTCAAGATGTGTGTTTTTAGAATTATCATAATTGGTAATAATAGAATTGACATTTGTTATGCTAACTATTCTTCTCAATGCATCAGCATTTGTATTAATCTTTCCAGCTTTATAAATTATTTCATAGTCATATTCTTCAGAGTTTTTATTCTAAAACTAACGTCAAAAAAGACGAGAACCGGGTGCTGAATTAAATGAATATGAGTAAGGGGTTTGTGATCTTGTAACAATTTTAAATCTTGTGCCAAAAAAATATGGACGGAAATGTTTTACTGCCTAGACGATTGCAGTTAGCTCTTTTTCTGGAGTTGAATAATTTTGTTCTGCTTTACTTAGAGTTCTACTAGCAAACGCTATTGGACGATCATGATTAACCTTACCCTGCGATAAGATTGCTCCTACTGCGAAATTACTCGCATCTGTTGTTATAATAAATTCTTTAGTGAAATCTGGGTATTGGAGAACAGGTGGAAAAGTTATACTATCTTTGAGAATTTGGAAAGAATTTTCGCATTTTCTCTTTTAATTAAAAAACAAGAATCTTTTTTTTAATAATTCGGTTAAAGGTTTAGCAATTTTAGCGAAATTTTGATAAATTTCCTATAATATCCTACAAGCCCTAAAAAGATTTTATATCTTTAGGATTTTTAGGTTGCGGAAAGTTTGATACACATTGAATTTTTGATGGATCTGGTTTTATGCCGTTTTCTGTAATAATGTGACCTAAGTATAAACATTCTTTTCGTAAAACTGACACTTCGAAGGTTGAAGTTTTAAATTATGTTGTCTAAATCTTTTAAAAACTTCAATTAATCTATCGTTATGTTCATTTAAGTTGTTTGCATAAATTACTATATCATCTAAATAAATAAAGCATTTCATACCATTAAGACCGCTTAAAACTTTGTTCATGAGTCTTTGAAATGTGGCGGGAGCTCCTTTCAAACCGAAAGGCATTCTGTTATAAACGTAATGTCCTGCATTAGTGCTAAAAGCGGTCTTATTTTTATCTTTTTCATCCATTTCTACCTGATGAAATCCACTAGTAAGATCTAAGGTAGTAAAATAATGAGATTTTCCTACTGGTCTAAAATTTCTGCTATATTAGGTAGAGTATATGCGTTTCCAATGGTAATTTCATTTAACTTTCGAAATCAACGCATACTCTAAATTTAGGTGATAATGGGTCGCTTTTATTAGGAACAACTAGTAAAGGACTATTCCAAGGACTGTCCGAAGCGGAAATTACTCCGTCTTTTAACATTTGCTCGATTTGTTCATTCATTTATTTCTTTATGCTTTGAAAGGCAATCTATAAGGTTTTACGTTAATAGGACCTTTATTACTTTCTGTCAGTATAGTGTGTTTTATTGTGTTGGTGCTTGTTAGTTTATCGACTTCTAAGTAAAAAATATCGTTAAAATCTCCACAAATATCTAATACTGAAATAGTTTCTTCTTCATTTAATTGGTCTAGATTAATTTCTTTTCTTATTTTAGCAAAACGATCGATAATGTCATAATTATATGTTCCTATAAATTCGTACTCATTAAAAGAAATAGGTTCGACATTCTCTCTAGGTGTATGGATAGTTAGAGCTTCATTAGAAATATTTAATAATGCTAATAAACATTTATAGTTCTGGACTTTTGTTAGGCTTGATCCTAGATATAAATGTTCGGATAATTGTTTTGAAACTACTATGCCTTCGGACGAAGATAAATTAGCTAGAGCAGGTACAATAATTTGACATCTCGTGGGAATTATTGTAGTTGCTTCTGACAGTAAAATTTTAAAAATTGTCTTCAAATTAATGACTCCGTCTTCGTAATTTATTTTAGCTTTATACTTTTGCAAAAATCGCGTCCTAATAGTCCATCACTTTTAATCGGTATACTATCTGGCACAATGTGAAAAGGATGAGTTATTGCTTTGTTATTGTTTAATTTAGTGGGATGTTACAAAAACACCTTTAGTAAATACAGGTTCTTTACTTATACCTTTTAATTCTATAATGCAAAGTTTTATTTGAATTTTAGATTATTTTTGTAATAAGATACATTCTTTCAATAAAGATATATCTGCCCCTGTATCCAATAAAAGATGTAATTCTTTATCTTTTATATCTAAAGGAGGGATTTTAATTATCTCTAATTGTTGGTAACTATCGGAAATAATACTGATTTATGCGGTATGTCAATTAAGGTTTGCTCAATTTTAATTTTATTTTTTATGCTCAGGTAGTTTGTAATTCATAGAACAGCTATTATCTAATTTTAAGAAGCGATTAATCGGCTGCTCGCGACCAAGGCTTCGCTCTCGTTTCCGAAAAATTTTGAGATGTGCTCGGTTCTGAAAATAATTATCTGCTGAATTGATTAACGATTGAGAATTTATAGTTTGAGTTTGTTGTGGTGATCTATTATTTGAACTATTAAAATTGATAGTACTGGATTCGTGTGTAATTAGAAAAATTTTGAAGTTGTTGAGGTATCGGAACATTTTGCTGCCGTTGAGTAACTTGTGAGTTATTAAAATTTCTTGGATTCTGAGAATATCTATTATTGTAATTTGAACGAGGATTATTACTGTTATAATTGTTACCATAATTACGATTATAATTACGCACGTCGTTGTTCTGATTAAAATTTTTGATTATTTGTAGTTTCGATTAGTGAAACGTCCTTGATTATATTTTACTGTATTTACGTCTTGTCTATTTGAAAATTGTATTGCTATAAAAATTTTGCGGTGGGCGTATCTGATTATTGCTAGGTACATTTCTATTATATGAGTTACTATTTTGTTCGTATTGCCTAAGCTGTCAACACTGTGATGTTAAATGATTATTTTAAAACAAAATAAGCGGAGTTTTAGAAGAATGATTTATTTAATTGTCTATTTCCACGCTCTACAAAACCTATATTTTTAAAATGCGAGGTTTTAAACCTGTCATTATTCTCAAGTTCCATTTCAATTGCTAATGATAAAGCTTTATCTAAATGTGTAGTATTTTCGGCAATAATACGCATTTGAATTTTTTCATCGTTGAGTCCTTTTCTAAAAGTATTGACTAAAATGGAGTTTAAATTTTCTATTAAAACAGTATCTTCGTTATTTGCATAATTTAATTGACACGTTTCTTTATATTTATTAAAGAGAATTTGTAATCTATCGCCATATTCTTTTACAGTTTCCTAAAATGTTTGCTATATTCATTATTTGTGTTAGAAAATGCGATGGTGTTGTTTTATCAGTAAAGTGCTCATAAGAAATCTTTTTAATAGTTCTTCCCAATTTTGAAACTGTTTATATTTTGTTACACCTCTTGTTCCTTCCCTTTTAATTTAGTACCAAGAATTAAATCTACTAGTAATTCTTTTGATCCACTTTGACAATTTTTAATATTGAATCTTACAATTTTTTAAGAAAGAATTAGGTGAATTCGTCACCCTGACCATCAAATGAATTTATTAAATTCAGAACATCAGTTGCGTCTTTACCTCCTGCCATTATTATATTTTATTAATGATTTATTACTTTGGATTTAAATTATTATTTATTTTTATAGATGAATTTTTAGTTTGAAGAGAAAAAAAAAAATATTTACGAATTTAAGCAATATTTTTTTTTTTTTTTTTTTATTATTGCAGCCCAAATTATTATTGTCTTAACTTAAATCTAACCTTCAACCTTAAAATCATAAGAAAAACAGTAGCGTCACAATACAGTAAACAAATGAAAGACTTACCCCGTCATCATCTGGTGAAAACAAAAGATTCCCTGGAGACTTGCTGCTGCGTCTGGCGCTCCTTCAGTGTCCCCAATGTCTACGTCTCGTGTCGGGCTTCTTGCTGCTTCTTGGTGCACCTTCTAGAACTGCCCGTTGCCTCTATCTTCTTCAAAAAACTGGTAGGTTTTCTGCCGCGTCTGGCGCACCTTCAAGAAACCTTGGTAGTTTTTACCGCTGCCACCAATGTAGTGATCCTGGATTGGACCGCCGTCGTCACCAATCTTGTAGTCGCTGCCACCAAATGTTGTAGTTCTCTGTTTGACTCGTATCACCACTTGTTGGAATGTTATTCTTTATTTTTTATAATTAAGTTTCTTACTAAGTTGTTATTACTTTATTTTAAACTTTTAGTACAAATATAAATTTAGCAGTATTACGTCTATGAAAAATTTTATGAATGTTCCCGGTCCCTTCTGTGACCGTGCTTTTATCAGAATGCCCTCTCCGAAAATCCACGGGCTTACCTACTATTTCTTAATAATATTTTTCAGGTAGGTTTGCAAAAGGACAAACATGACCATTTCTTAAGTAAATAGAAACCAGACATCGCGTCTGAAAGTAAACTAATTACAAAGGAAAACTAAAATGATGCAACTATTGTATTCTTTCTTGCAAATTTCATCTTAAGGTAATGGTTCTGTTTATTTGCATCACCCATCTTTCTGAGAAGAATAATAATGTTGATGGTATTTTTCGTACCTTAAATTCTTTAGGCATAGCCGTAGAATAAGGGTAAAAATAATATTTTATACAATTTGTCGAATATACATATACATATAACCATATTAAATGTATGTTCACAACAAGTATCGCCGCGCCAAATTTGCTGTCCCAAGTTCTTATCCCCACTCAAAGCTTTTCATTGATATTTTAACCTCCGTGATTCCATTCTAAGCAGGCTAAGTGGAACATGGTTGTAGTAGATTTATGAATGACTTGCTCCGTCTAGAAGTTTTAGTCTAAGGTCGCAATAGGATGTGGCCTGCCGGGTGAACGTACTGGGTGGACCAATATAACATATATAAGTCCGGTTCTACAGCGTGATCCGCCTTCCGGTTTCTTGCCGCCACTGCCTTCTGTCCATCCAATCATCGGCTTGTAAATTGCGCAATGACATTGCCTAGGTACTAATAGTTATTATTTAATTATTTAACTCTTACTCCTCAAACAGGTCAATGCCCAAATCGGTAGCTTCTACGGAGAGTAGGGGGTAATAACTAAATGTGTCTAAATTAAATATAAATAAGCGCTGTATTATCAGGCTGCAATAAAACAACTCTCGAAAGGGTTTTGTTAATAATTATATTCTCAACATGACTATGCCAAAGACAACAGCAACAGCACTAAACTAAAAGACGATGTTATGCAACTCACAATACCTTCTATTAGAATATGTATACCAGCGCATTCACCAATATATAATACATCTCCTCTTAACAAATATTAAAATTATAAATCTAATTTTAATGGTTTTTTATAAATCTGCCAGACCTAGTTTTAGGGAGATTTTGAGGTAGTTCAGGATTAGACTGGACACTTGAACAAGGTGGTGGACTATTTTGTTTCACAACTTGTTCAGTAAAATCTTCGAAAGTATCTTCACTAAAATCATTAGCTGATTCTTTGATGTCCACTCTATTCCTGCTCACAATGTTACCTAACTTATCTAATACTTTATAACATCTTGGTTTGTTATCTAACTTTACAATTTTTCCTGGCTCCCAATAATTCTTAACTGGATTAAATATCACAACATTCTGTCCAGGTGATAATTCTTTAAGATCTTTTGTGTGCTTATTAAAATAATTTTTATTGTGCTTGTCTAATTTTTTGTTTTATTATATACACCTGTACTGCAATGTTGGTTTCAAAGTTCTGCACTAATAGATGGTTCGTCTTACAAATACATTGACATTAATAATTGAGACGGGGAATAATTAATTGTTTTTTTTAATGGGGATTGTTCCTATATTGTAATAATGCCTCACACATACTTTTTCCTTCCTCAATAGATTTTTTTAAAAGTAATTTGCTATGCCTACACCCTTTTCTGCTAATCCATTTGATCTTGGATAATTTGCGCTACGTGTAATAATGTTAAAATTGATTTTTGCCAAATTCCTTAAATAAAACAACTTCCAAAGGTATATTATCACTGATTAAAGTATCAGGGCACCCAAAAGTAGAAAATATGAGTTTAAATTTAGATCATAACTTCTAAGTTGATTTATCCTTTATAGGGACTACCTCTAGCCAATTAGAGTAGGCATCAATTATAACTAAATATGATTGATTTGAATGTCTTAAAATATCAGTACCTAACCTTTCCCAAGGTCGTGAAGGGATTTCATAGGGAATAATCGTCTCTTTACAATTTCTTCTACAAAATTGCACCTCACAAATTTTACACTGCTTAATAAAATTTTCTATATCTTGACTCATGCCTGGCCAATAAAAGATTTCACGTGCTCTATGTTTTGTTTTATCGATTCCAATATGACCTTCATGTAATTTTAACAGTATCTCCTTTCTTAAACTATAAGGAACTACTAGTTTATTATTAAAAACAATAAATTGTCGGATACACAAAGGGAATCCTTTATTTTAAAAAATTTCGTGCACAGTGTGATAAAACTTTTTTTATTTTCTGGCCAACCATCAACAAGATATTTTACAATTGTCTGTAAATCCGAATCATTTAACGTAGCCTTTTTAAAATCTGATTTTCATTTTGACTTTGGTAAATATTTTTCTATAGAATGTACAACAGTTGATAAATCTACTTCTAATTTTGTATCTACATTAGCTAAAGATGCTCTAGATAAGGTATCAGCAACATATAAAAATTTACCTGGCTTATAAACAACTTTTATGTCATAAGGCATAATTTTAAATAACATTCTTTGCAAACGAGGTGGTACAGAGTTTAAATCTTTTTTTGAAAATCGCCTCAAGCGGCTTATGATCAGAGTAAATTGTGACATTACGTACACCATATATAAAATAATGAAACTTTTGGACACTAAACACAATTGCCAATAGCTCTTTTTCAATTTGTGAGTATCTAATTTCTGTTTTACTTAGACTTCTGGAAGCAAATCCTACAGGATGATTGTTCTGAGACATACAAGATCCTAATCCATCCTTCGATGCATCATTTTCAATCTCTATTGGTGTAGATGGATCAAAAAATGATAACACGAGTGCTTTAGTCATTAACGTTTTTAAAGCGTTTACAGCTTCATCATGTTCTTTAGACCAGTTCCATTGTCTATCTTTTTTTGTTAATTCTCTTAACACTGACGTAACTTTGGACAAATTTGGGATAAATTTGCCCAGATACTTAGCCATTCCAAGTAATCTCAATAAATCTGTTTTATTTTGTGGATTTGGCATATCTAGAATAGCTTTTATATAATTCTCATCCGGTTGAATTCCTTTTTCTGAAAAAATTTGGCCCATAAATTTTACCTGTTCCTGTTTAAATTGAATTTTCTTTTTGTTAAACTTTATGTTGTACTTCAAAGCCTTCTCAAGAACAAGTTTAAAGTTTCGATCATGTTCTTCTTCAGTTGCACCTGTGATGATAATGTCATCAAAATAAATATCTACTCCCTCGATGCCTCCAAAAATTTCAAAATTCATTCTTTGGAATACTTCAGGGGCAGAACTTATACCGAATGGTAACCTGCAAAACTTATAACGCCCAAATGGAGTAGCAAAACTACAGTACTCTGAAGATTCATCATCTATTTTCACTTGAAAGTAACCATCTTTCATATCCAGTACCGAAAAAAATTTTTTTTTGTTTTGATAATTTGCTAGCTATTTCTTCAGATGTTGGAATCAAAAAATGCTCACGCTTTATATATTTATTCAAAAATTTTGGATCAAGGCACAATCTGAGATCACCATTTTTCTTCTCAACTATTACTAATGGATTAAGCCACTCTGTTGGATTCTGTACTTTTTTAATGACTTTCTGCTCTTCTAATTCTGCTAGTTTGGATTTCAACCTCACATGCAGAGCCTGAGGAACTCGTCTTGCTGGCTGTATATGTGGAACATAACCTTCCTCTAAAACAATTTTATATTTTCTTTGAAGTCCCATCAAGCCCCGAAAATACATTAGGATACAACGAAATAACTTTGTTTAATGATTTAAACTGAATGTCTAATTTATCAATTCTCTTCAAAGACTTAAATCTGGCACACCCACAATAAACCTAACAGTGGCATTTGATTCTTGCCCTCAACTACAACAAATGACAATTTTGAACATTTACTATTTATAGAACAGTTTAAAATAACCTCACCTCTCGGCTTAATTTTAAAAATTTGAACTGTCATAAGATACTAACGTGATATTAGTCTTTAACAGGTTTCTTACCTTCCCAATCTTCTCCAGGTATTCAATTGGCAATACATTGACCTCAGCCCCAGTGTCGAGCTTGAATTGTATCTTCTTATTTTCAACAATGATGTCCTCACACCACATCTCTCTGCTATTCTGGTTCACTGAACTAACACTTTTTACCAAGGCACTTAAATAGAACTCACTCTCTTCTGAACATTCTGACAGGTCCACATCTCTTGAGACTTCATTGACTTTTTCTATTCTTGGTGAGTGTCTTTTTCTTTCTTCTTACACACTGCTGCAAAGTGATTTTTACCCTTGCACTTGGTACACTTCTTCCCAAAAGCTGGACATTTGCCTCTATCATGATTGTACCCACAATAGCTACACATAATCTGTTTTTCTGATTGACTTCTTTTTACTTTATCTTTAGTAGTTACTGCACTTACAAATGCTTCATTTTGAAGGGCTTTGCTCTGTGATTTGCTGATCTCAACAGCTCTACAAATTTTTATAGCCGTTTCAAGCGTCAAATCAGATTCTCTCAGTAGCCTTTCTTGTGTAAGTTTGTTTGACACTCCAATAACAATCCTATCCCTAATCATTTGTTCGGGCTCTCCATATTCTGTCGTTTTGACCGCTTTCCTCAACTCAGTCAAAAAAGAATCAAATGATTGACCATCATTTTGTATAATGGAATTGAATCTGTATCTTTCAAATATAATATTTTTCTAGGTTTAATATTCTTCAAACTTTTCAACGACCTTTTTCAAATCTTCGGTTTCAGCATCAGTTAATGAGAAGGAGTTAAAGAGTTCCAGACCTTCTTCTCCTATCAGATTTAAAATATCACATAACTTGTTTCCTTTCTGAGGAAGGTCTGTCGCTTCAGAATATAAATCAAATCTCTGCTTGAATCTCCTCCAGTTATCCGCCAATACACCATCAAAATTCAAAGGTTCTGGAATCCTAAAGACTGACTCCATTTTGTTTGTATGGCTGACGCACTTGCGGAAATCTTCAAATCCAAAAAAACAACTTACTCGTAGCAAGAATTCATTTTTTCTTCACTTTGCTTAATACCCAGACTAATACACAGGATTCACACTTGACACCATGTATTATCAGGCTGCAATAAAACAACTCTCGAAAGGGTTTTGTTAATAATTATATTCTCAACATGACTATGCCAAAGACAACAGCAACAGCACTAAACTAAAAGACGATGTTATGCAACTCACAATACCTTCTATTACAATATGTATACCAGCGCATTCACCAATATATAATACAAGCGCCACCCACTTTCTGGACCCTAAGAGTAAAAGTGATGTTTCTGAAAGAAAGTGGGAAACAAAATACTAAATAAAACAATAGGAAAATCACTTAACTCCTTTAATTCAGAAGGTTCATCAGCAATTCCGGTAAAATGTAAAACTCTAAATATTGTATGTATGGCTTAAGACGAGAAAATCAGTTGTCAATATATCAATTTAAATTATAGAAATATACCAATATATCAGATAAAAGTATTGAAATCCTATACTCAAATTACATTCGTACTAATAAAAGTAATTCAAATTAATGAAAATTAATTTACTACAAAAATGATACAGCGCAAAAGGTATCAGCAGTACACAAGTGGCAACTTGAACGATAGTGCTTAAACTCAAAATAATTAAATCGATATCATAAATCTCAAAATAGTTATATAACAAACGCTCTGAATTTCGGAAACTAAAATACGTACTCGCGACACTTTCTAGTAAGTTCACAGAACGAGCCGCAAGTAAAATTTAAAGAAATTAATCCATAACTAATTTAAATACGCAAATTAAATAATTAAACTCAATGAACGACTAATAAGACTGTTCGGCGGAAATAACTCAAAACAGTAAAATGAAATGAAATGGGTACTTATCAGGACATTCCAGAATCTCGGTGGTCGGTGACTCAGATGGTTGCTGACTTTTGACTGCTTATGGAAACGGCGGACGGCGGACGGTGAGCTGGCTTCAATATCCCATAATGGTCGGTCTCAGAAGGTCTTCTGGATCAAATGAGCTAGGTGATGAGATGATGGTTAGCTCAGAACCACATGGTGAACACGGACGGGTGACGTAAGGACCTCATGGCAAGAAGAAACGGCAGCAATGGCAACGAATAATAGGTCCAGCAGTACAAAAAGGTAAAATGGAGATTAAATCCAAAATTAAATGGAGATAAGAAGGAAGTTAAACTAAATTAAATGGCCTGAAAAAGAAGTTCAAAATTACCTTCAAGAGAAACTACAAAATGGCGTAAAACATACCGGAAATGTCATGTGGCCATTCATTAACTCTCTTCTTCAAATTCTTACTGTTAAAATAATTGGGAAAATCGGAAAAACTCCACTTGAATAGTGCAAAACGGCAAAACTGTTCACCAATAAATTATTTAACCGAATTTGCTAGAACTTATATCAGCACAAGGCTTAATCCCAAAAGCGTGTCTGCACACAAAGACGGATCGTTCTAGAAGAAAGAATCATGGATGAACACCGGACAAAAGGGCAGTAAAAAAAACACAGCAAATCAATGTTGCCAATAAACCAAATAACATACTCCCTAAGAGCAAAACATGAAATACGTAAAATATAAAAAACCAATAATTCGAAAGTATTGAAAGTAAACGGAAATCGAAGAAGAAATCGAAAGTACCACAGAAAATAATATTACGCAACCAATATACAATGTAAAAAATCAAAAAGTCACCATCATATATAAAGGTCATATATAACTGTCAATCAAACCCTAATTCGGTAACTAATGTTAATATGTTAGATATTTACGTTGCCGCAGAATACGAAATTACAAAGTAACCTCAAATATTGTTCCGCTGTAAACACATCGCTGTCAAAACACTACTCAAGCTAATTTTAATAAAATTACGATTTTGCTTTAAGAGACTAAATATCAGCCACACATCGTAAGTAATATATTTAAAAGTGCCTATTAAAAATGACTAAACGTTTTATTTGCTTTTAGTTTATGATGTTGAACAATTGAATGTGCTACACTGATATCAACACTTGTTCGATTCAAAACAGAGTTAAATCCACACTATAATCATAAGAAAAGCTATAGCATTTTTATAATAATGGTACATTCCAAGGAATCACTGTGAAATATGAGAATATAAACCAAATTTAACATGTTGAAATAGAAGGCATCGTATTTAGCTTCGAAGCACTACGAGACTGAGAAATTTACAGTGAAATTAGATTCTTTTTTTATGTTGTTAAAAGAAAAAGTGTAATGCAACAGTAAATAAACATATTTTAGCCTAGAAATTATATAATTTACCAAATTGTTTTTAGATTTTAAAGAAATGGCGAATGCTCTAGGTTTGATAAAACGATCAATTAAATTCAAGAAATGTCTCTAAAATTACAATATTGGGCCCAAAATAAATAAAAATAAGAAAGAAAGCTATGAGAATATAAATCCCATAACAACCTTTATTGATTTTGCTGTTTATTAAGATTTGTAGTTTTGTTATTGGTCTTTTTTAGAATTTTATTTAATAATAATATCAAGGCATTTCGTTCTTCAAGTATTAGTTACAATGAGGTTATAAGGGGGGGAGGCGACATAAGCTATCGAGAAATGTAACCAGTTACGCCATATTGGTGCCGGCAATTCTGACAGTTCAGTTTTTGAGGTTAAGTGCGCTGCTGCGAGTCTTTTTTTAATTTTCCAAGACCATTTTTGTGTTTTTATTGAATATTTGGACTTTCCGAACATGTCTTCATGTGCTGTAAGTAGTTGTTGCAACGTGTAGAGAAGAAGAAACCCACTGTAATTGCATTTCACAGGTAAGTGTAAACATGATACAGGACCTGATTAAATTATTTTCATATTTTCTATTTAATTAGTTATGCGTTTATTAATTAAATATTGTGTTTCTATATTGACAAAGTATACTATATAATTGTTTAGTTATTTAATACTTTGTTAGAGGTAATTAAGTAATTAAAACATGTCTCGACTTCTATTCTTGTAAAAAAAATCTCAACAATATCTGTTATTTTTAACAACATATACTTTTTTTGACAGGAAAGGCTATTTTGCTAGGCCAAATTTAAAAGTTTTGTTTTAACTACTGTTTATTTTTCTATTTTTAAATTAAGATTTTGTACTTAAACATTTATTTACATTCTTTTTTAGCATCTGCTAGCATATACTATATAAAGTTTGTGCTTTCATTTTTAGATAAATATTATAAAATCATCAAAGTAAATTTACTTTTTGCAGATAAAGTCTTAACGACTTATATTTATTGATAAACATTTATTATTTTAATAAAACTTTATATCAGATCATTTTAAATTTAGTACGTAGTATACAAATTTTGCTCTCTTTAATAATTTTTTTATCAAATATATATTATATATTAAATCGGATTTTAGGTTCCCAAAATCCCATCCGTCGAGAAGCTTGGGTGAAGTTTGTGAACAGGAGAAACTTGCAAGCTACATCATATAGCATAGTGTTCTATGCTCGAAAATTTTTTTTGATAGCTGTTTTGATAGAACATCTCAACAAAATATCTCAAATAAATAATAATTTATTATTTATTCCTAAATTTTAATGATTATCAAAATGTTAATTATGGTAAATCGGTAATCATGTTTAATTATTTTCCGCTTTTTTTTTCTATTTTTTTTAAATGTTAAGGTTATTATTGTTAGATACATCAATAAGAACAAGGCAATTAGTTTAAGACATACTAGCAACAAAACAGTGTTATTTAGTGAACAATAAAATTTAATTTATTTTATATATATTATTTTTTTGTGTTTCCCCCTTAAATGTACATAGTATCATATATTCATGTCATTAAAATTAATCCGGAGTTTTGTAGTTATTTTTTATCTAAAAAAGTTGAGATCATTATATTGTGTAAAATACAAATTTTCAAAGAAGTTAATAATCGGTAATCCAGCCCTGCTAATGCCGCCATATTGGTGCCGGCTTAAGCCACGCGTAGTGTTACCATTTTTCGCAAGCACTTTAAATGCTCATAGCGTCTCCCTGTATATAACCTCATTGATTAGTTACAACTATACTAGTAATATTATTTAAAACATTAACATGTTTGTTTGCGATTAAATCAAGTGGACTGTATTATTTTCATAGGTGCGGTTCGTGAAAAAATGCGTTTTGCGATATGATATTTTACGATGAAAAATTATATTAAATAAATAGAAAAGGAAAAAATAGGTCGATTGTTCGCCTACCTTGTTTTGTTGCGAAATCTGCAGCGTCTCTGGTCAACAGCGAATTTAAGGATCAGTGGATCACTTGTGTGCACACTCGCCCCGTTCGAACACTTCTCTTCGACTCTCTGGGTACAAACATAGTGAAGGCAGGTTTCTGCTTTCCGGCAACAAGCGCCATCTCTGGGGACTTATTCTTGACCACTCGCATCTTCAAATATCGCTCGCATCTCGCATCCCCTAAAAAGCCATATAACAATACACAGATGCGTAACTTTGCGTATATGCATCACGTGTATTGTATATGGCTATTTCAGAGATGCGAGAAGGATTCGGAAGTAGATAATTAAGAGGAAATTTACCTGATTAACTAACCTAACCTAACCAAACCATATTCAAACGCCGCGCCCGCCACGCCGGGGCCGCACATAGGTGTATTTGGTCTATAAACCTGGCCAAAAGTGATATTTTTTTATTTTCATTTTTTATCTTAACTGAATACAAATCTATAAATACTAAATGTAAGCACGTTTATTAGTTATTAGCTTTTTTAAGTCGTAAGTTGACTGTCAAATAAATAATATATTTCAGTTAAAAGTATGAATTATCTTGAGTGTATTCTGAATATTTCTAAGATTATAAAAATAGTGGAATTGTTTGTAGTGCTTTTTTTGCAAATTGTTCATAATAACTGTCATGATGGATACAGAGCCAGCTTTGTTTGTTGGCTCTGTTCTGTTTTATGCCATATTTTTATTTTGAAACGTTTCCTTCTATTCTATTTTTTTATAATGTTTTATATTTAAAAAATCAGTGGCATTTTTATAAGGTTAAGACTATTCGGCAATATTCCGCATGGAAATTAGTATCCGTTCAATGCTTAAAGTCTCCAGCTTTGGAATATGTACAAAAATCTTGCCAATATTTGCCACTGCCAAAAAAAACATTGATTTAAATAGATTCTTAAAGGAAATAGTCTTTACCCTATAACACCCATCCTCGCTCAAATATCGTCTATAATATACAAATTACTTTCTTGTTCTAGCATCCTCATCCAATTGCTTGGTTTTGCACAGAATGGCCCTATTTGATCGGTGGAAAGGGTTTCAGAATAGAGGAAAAAATATTGTGTAGGAAAAACAAAATGAGGTTCCATATTAGCACCCTCTCCTCTAATAATTAATATTACTAGCAAAAAAGCAAAAAAATCATAAAACATAATTTTGGCCAACTTTTAGTTCTTAATACCCTCTGTGCGCCGTCGGCGCCTGCAAAAGCAGAAATAAATAAATTTTCGTTCCGGTAAAAGCGAGAACGCCGATGAACGCTGGTTGACGGCTCCTACCTGCTTTCACTGTGAACTAGCCGATTTGATAACACGCTTTAATTTTTCAAGGTTATAAGCGCGAGGCGGCGCGGCGCGGCGCTACTATGTAACCATATACAGGGTGTCCCAGAAATACGTGCAAGTATTTTAACTTAACTGGTAGTATAGTTCAACCCCAGAAACACGCCTATGAGGTTTTTTTCTAAATATTTTTTTTTGAAAATTCGGAATTTTTTGAAAATATTTTTGGAATTTTTTTGCAATTTTTTTTAGTTTTTATTTAAAAAAATAATTTCTTGATAATATGGCAACATAGGTAGTAGATTAAATTTATAAGAAAGAAAATCCAGAAAAGATCCAGTGGTTCTCAAACAAATCTCGAAGTATTGGAAAGAATATGTAAGGACCAAGAACTATTGACTACAATAAAACGACGAAAAGCAGCATATTTTGGTCATATTTTTCGAAATAACAAATATAGTTTCCTACAGCTGATCGTTGAGGGAAAGATTGAAGGACGACGAGGCATCGGGCGTAAACGGTTTTCCTGCATGCGGAATTTGCGCCAGTGCCATGGTTTAATATAGGAGAGGCAAGTGCAATTATCCGTTTGGCTCAAGACAGGGAGGAATTCCAATTGATGGTCGCCAACCTCCGATGAGGAGAAGGCACATGAAGAAGAAGGTTCTCAAAATTTTAGCAAAAATATTTTTTTTTGGAAATTTTCAAAGTAAAATAACTCCATTATTTTGGACTTATTTGAAAAACGATAAAGAGAAAATATGTTTCTTTTATCGAGATCTACCACCCTTTAAAATACTTGCACTTATTTCTGTGATACCCTGTTTATAACAATACACGTGATGCGTATACGCAAAGTTGCGAACGATGTTACGAATAGGTGCCCAGATTGGCGCTGACTACCAGTAAGTGGCAAACCTGCTTGCACTGTGTTCGCACACTCTCGTCGTACTACTGATTCCGCGTGAAGCGGGCGAACAAAAAATTACACTACAAAAAATGTATTAAATATAAAAATAAAAATACCTTATTTTAATACTAAACATTCAGCCCCCCTGTTTTGTTAAATACGAATTTAGCAAAATAAAAAAAAGATATAATTTTCTTTGAAAGAAAAAAAAAATAATGAAGAGAAGAAAAAAAAATCAAAATTATAAAGTTGGTAACCGACACAACTTTACTAAAGGTCGCATATAAGTGCCAGTATCTGTGCGCACTCCTGCGACTCTTACAATGTTATCAGTACCTGGAAATAGTTTTGTAACATGAGCAATTTTCAAGGTCATTGGTGGAATATTTTCTGATTTAATTAATACTAAATCACCTTCATTTAAAGGCTGGCCTGGTGTAAGCCATTTAGCTCTCTGTTGGAGGGTGTTTAAATATTCAGAATGCCGTCTTGTCCAGAAGTCTTGATGCAAGCAGAGTAACAGTTGATATCTATCTAAATTATTAATCTTTAAATTTGACATATCTAGATCTGGCAAACACGTAAGGGGTTCAAGAGTTAAAAAATGTCCCGGGGTAAGTACTAGAAAATCATTTGGATCGGAACTTTGGGGACTTAACGGACGAGAATTAAGTAAAGCTTCGATTTGTACAAGAATTGTATTAAATTCTTCATATGTAAGCCAAATGTGATTTTACGGATTTAATTCCAACCTCGTACAAGGCCCCCGAAATGTGAAGCTGACGGAGGATTGAAACGCCATTAAAATTTATCCTCAGCTGCGGCAGTTTTAAATATATTAAGAAGGTACTTATTTGCACCGGAAAAATTAGTGGCATTATCAGAGACAATTTTTGAGCATCTACCTCGTCGGGCAATAAAACGGCGTAAGGCACATAAAAAACAATTGGCGCTTAAATCAGAAGCTAGTTCTATATGAATAGCCTTCGTGGCAAAACAAACAAAAATACAAATGTAGGCCTTAACCACTTTTACACCGCAAATACGTGTAGCAGTTATAAAAAATGGACCTCCAGAATCGATCCCGACCACAGAAAATGGTTTAATCTTTGATATTCGACTGGCAGGCAAATTGCCCATTAAGGGTTGCAATGTAGGCGGGTAAACTCAAAAGCATGTAAGACATTTAGAAAGAACGCGTTTGGCAGCTCGCCGTGCGAATAGAATCCAATAATTTTGCGAAAGTAAAAACTGAGTAGTTTGCACTCTTGGATGTAGATTACATTTATGTGTAGATTCAATCAAGAGATATGTTAAGCGGCAATTACTTGGAAGAATTAAAGGATATTTCTTTTCATAGTTTAATAACGAATTTTTTAATCTACCTCCAACTCGAAAGAATCCCAAATCATCAACAAATGCGGCTAATTTGCGAAAGGGTTTAGACATTAACTTTTTACTGAGAAAATTTTCTATCTCCGACCTAAAATATTTATATTGCACATGTTTAAGAAGTACTAGTAACGCGTTGTTTAAATCACGAGCAGAAAAATAAGAAGTATTTCTTGAATTTGGGTTCCTCAAATTAAAAATAAATCGTTGAGCATATCCTAAAATTCTTTGTATTTTAGAAAGTAATGAATATTTTTCTAAAAGTTGTTCAAAAATTTCAAATTGATTAACCGTTAGTAAAGCAATTTTTCTTTCTTCCTTATCCGATTCATTTATGGGAAAATCAGGAGAAAATTTACAAAAATTATCATAGAATGTGTTTGTCGGTAGTTTGGTAAAATCTGGTCCTGTCCACCAAGAAGAGCATTTTACAAAATTTAAAGGAAGAAGACCTCTGGACGCAGGATCAGCGGCGTTATTTTCCGTAGCGACGTGCAACCAATAGAATTAGGTAATACTTCTTGAATAAGAGCGATGCGATTGGCGATAAAAGGTTTAAAGCGATGAGGAGATGCGTGAAGCCAGTGTAATACAATAAGCGAATCAGTAAAAGTAAAAATATTTTTAAAAGTAAGCGTAGTAGCGAGTGATTTTATCACAAAATTTATTAATCGTGTGAGCAATAAAGCTCCATAAAGTTCTAAGCGAGGAATTGATTGCGTTTTGAGCGGCGCTACCTTTGATTTAGTAGCGAGTAGCATTGTACTTATTCTATTTTGCGATACAATTCGGGGATAGACACACGCTGCATACGCATGTTGGGATCCATCACAAAATCCACATAAATCAACATATTCATACGTTTCCGAAAAAATATAGCGAGGTATGCGTAGGGCGAATAATTCTGATAACTGAGAATTATAATCGTTCCATCGTGGTGGAACGTCATCCCAATCTAAGTTTAAAGACCATAACTTTTGTATTAATAATTTTGAAAAAGGCGTTACCGGAGTTTAAAAAAAGGCGGAACCCAGCGGATCATATACATGAGCGATGTCTGACAAAATATTTCTTTTTGTACAAGGTCTCTCTGACGGAGTGACAACATAAGAAAAATTATCTTCGTTTGTATTCCACTGTAATCCTAAAAGTTTTAATGTAGGAATCGGTTCCGAATCAAAAGATACACACTTAGTATGTAAAAGATCTGAATCGATATGTTTTAAAAATTCATGGTTATTACTAGCCCATTTTCTCAATTCGAAACCTCCCTTTTTTAATAAATTGGTGACATCGCGTTGCAGCATGACAGCATCGTCAATTGAATTACAACCGGTACAAATATCATCAACAAAAATGTTATTTGACAGAAGAATATTCGCGGCAGATTTAAAATTATGTTTTTCGTCATTAGCTGAATTATTGTTCTGACACCAAAAGTAACCGTTTTTAAATTATTTTCTCTAATTGGTTCCTCATCAGAAAATCGCCACAATATTTTTTGAAATTTATAATATTTTGGATCAATTCGTATTTGGCGATACATAGCCTTAATGTCAGCTGTGATAGCGATAGAAAAAATTCGAAAATTTAATATTATCGAAGCTATATCTTTTTGCAATTTTGGACCAGTCATTAGACAATTATTAAGCGATAAATTATTTGAATCTTTACAAGATGCGTCAAATACTATTCTAACAGGACTAGTAATTGAATTAGGATTAAATACACAGTGATGCGGTATAAAATGTTCATTTTGATCACAAGAAGTTGCTAACGCTAAGTGATCGCTGTCTATGTAATCTTGAATTATTTTTCGATAATCATTATATAAGGTTGGGTTAGATTTTAAACGGTTTTCTAATGAAAGAAATCTGCGTAGAGCTGATAATTTTGTATTTTCAAATATCGGTTCGATTTCTGTTTTAAAAGGAAGAGATACTACATACTGACCTGAGTCTAATCAATAAGTAGTTTTTTCATAAAAGGATTCGCATTTTAAATCTTCTGGAGAAGAAAATGATTTATTATTAATTTCCTCAACCTTCCAAAAATTTTGTATAATATTTTCTATTGAATTAGTGTTACTTTGGGCGAAAAATGACAGCGTTGGTAAACATTTTTGTGACATTACAGAAATATCTCCCATTATTATGTAACCAAATGAGGTATTGATTGCGTTAGGTAAATTTGAATGCGGAGCGGAAAGTTTTCCGTCTAATAATATTTTATTAAATATTGAGGCGTTCAATATCATGTCAACTGGTTGACTAACATTAAATAACGGATCTGCTAAAGTAATATTTGTAATATGAGTTCAATCTGAAAGATCAAAGCTAGAAGTCGGTAAATTTGAAGCGCATACTTGATCTAACCCCAACGCGTGAACGTGTAGTAGTGGCGAAGAAGTATGAAGTGGCGCTATTAAACCCTGAATTTCGCCGTTAGATGTCCGACTGTGCATATTACTGAGTCCAAATATGTCAACAATACGCGTACGTGTTTTTAAACCTAATTTCTTTACCCATTGTTTAGAAATATAACAAGTTTCACTTCCCGAATCCAAGATAGCCCTAATAATATGAAAATTCCCAAGCGCATTTTTGAATCTAATTTTAACAGTCGGTAAAATATCGAAACTATGCGATGTATCGCTCCGAACACCGAAATACTGTTTGACCAGCGGATCTGAAGCTACGGAAGGAATGCGAGAAAAAAAAATCTATATTACCACGTTTATCTTTAAAATAGCAAAATTGCCAGACATGAACTATAAATTTAATATATTTTTATTATATATAATGTCTTTAGCATCATATATGTTAGAAATGTGTACGGAAAGTGTTGTGCGCGAAATTCAACCGGATTTACGACATTCTCAAGATTTGGATATGTTAGAAATGTGTACGGAAAGTGTTGTGCGCGAAATTTAATCGGATTTACGACAATGTCAAGATTTGGATATGTTAGAAATGTGTACGGACAGTGCTGTGCAAGAAACTCAACCGGATTTACGACATTCTCAAGATTTGGATATGTTAGAAATGTGTACGGAAAGTGTTGTGCGCGAAATTTAATCGGATTTACGACAATGTCAAGATTTTGATATGTTAGAAATGTGTACGGAAAGTGTGCAAGAAATTCGACCGGATTTACGACATTCTCAAGATTTGGATATGTTAGAAATGCCTACTGAAAGTGATGTGCAAGAAATTCAACCGGATTTACGGATTGTATTCTCAAGATTTGTCACAAAGTGTTATATTAGAAAATAATAAACATAATGCGAAACAACTTTTTATAAAACGTGACCTTGAAATTGCTGAAATAAAACAAAAAACGGAATTAATAACTAAAAAACTTAATACATATTTGGAATTAATTACTAAATGCAAACACTGTTTAGCTATTTTAAAACGACGTGAAACTATTACACTTAATAATTATAATCTATTATCCCAACAAGATAAATTATTTGAAATATTAGAAATCTAAAAAATGTATGTATTAGAATGTAAAAGTGTTCATCAAAATATATTTTGCTATTATAATTTTGTTTAATCATATTAATATTTTCCATAACTTTACGCTTTAAAATTTGTATTTTAGGTTGTCTCATATAACCCCCTTGTATTTTTTAATAAACAAATACCTAATCCTACGTTTTGTTTTAATTGTAATTAATTATAAACTAACTTCTTATATATATTTCATATGTATTTTCTGTAAGTTTATGATCTTTTGTATTTTAGGTTTCCCAATATAATCCTCTTTTTAAATAAACATATCTTATTCCCATATAATCGTCTTGTATTTTTTTTTTAATAAACAAATATTTAATACTATGTTTTGTTTTAATTGAAATTAAATATGACTAAAAATAATTCTTTTTTAACCGTAATTACTTATAAACTAACTTCTTATATATATTTCATGTGTAGATTCTGTAAGTTTTTGATCTTTTGTATTTTAGGTTTTCCCAATAATCGTCTTGTATTTTTTAATAAACAAATACCTAATCCTATGTTTATTTTAATTGTAATTAATTATAAACTAACTTCTTATGTCAAAAATTATTTAACAACATTAAATATTTCATATGTAGTTTCTGTAAGTGTTTGATCTTTTGTATTTTAGGTTTTCCAATATAATCCTCTTTTTAAATAAAGAAATCTTATTCCCATATAATCGTCTTGTATTTTTTTTTAATAAACAGATACCTAATCTTATGTTTTGTTTTAATTGTAATTAATTGTAAACTAACTTCTTATATATATTTCATATGTATTTTCTGTAAGTTTATGATCTTTTGTATTTTATGTTTTCCATTATAATCCTCTTGTATTTTTTTAAATAAACAAATATTATGATTTAGATAAAACTAATCCTTTTTTTAACCGTATTTACTTATAAATTATTTTTTATGCAAATTGAACATTATTGGTATGATAAGTAATATTTAACTAGTTTGAGAAAAATTAATTTTTAGTGGGAGGATATTGTATCTTTCGGGTTAGGATCGTGGGTGGGGGGATTTTGCAACCAGAGAATGAGGGGTGTATCTGTATCTTGTGCGCCAGAATCGGGTGTATCTGTATCTTGTGCGCCAGAACCGGCCTATTCTCCCTACTATTACTCTTTGTACATAATTAATTTGTTAAATAAAAGCTTAGTGTTATGTTATTGTGCGTTTTATTTTCTTTTCATCTCATCACTCCCTGGTATCTCCACTGTATAAAAGCTACCGTACTGGCACTAGTGGTCTCTCAAACACTTTAAACTTTGAGGGTGGCGCCCTAGTACCGAACCAAGGCAACTCGGTGTAGGTAAGCGTTGTCAAAAAGGAAGAGAACATTTAACAAACTTTACGATCGAGACGATCTTTTGTCAGGTTAGACCGAGTTGTAGAGATTTAATTTGAATTTGAATTTCTGCGCGGTAAAAGTGTGACGTTGACAGTTCGTATGACAGGAAGTGACGTGAGAGACAGGTTAGAGGGCTGGAGGCGCGAAAAGGTTAGAAGTGGAAGAAGCGCCTTAAGTTTAGAAAAAGTTAAAACTATTATGAATCGAGTTGTGTATTCTATTGAGATTATGAGTAAAATAGTGAAAAGTAACCGCCTACGATCTCTTATTACTACAATTATTTGTATAGATATGGTCAAAGACAGTAAAAAGAGCGCCACTTACTTTGTTTCTAAAAAAAAGGTATACACATCGGGACAGGTCAACTCTGTGTATAGGATTTTAACGTGTAAGACAGTGATGTAGGCAGCTTAATGGCAAATCAAATTTATTAAAAAGAGAAAAAAGTTGGGTGGGTATGGGTGGGCACATTTCTTCTGAGCGGTATTGCCAGATTTTGCATCAAAATTTCAAACCGCAGAAGTAGACGTTTCAAAAAAATGTGGCATCTAGGGTTGGATCTGGATTTTCGACAATTAGTTACTCATTTTACTACAACTGTAATAGATTACATTTAGCTTAGATATATTATCTTCATTTCAGTAGTATACATGAACATTTTTAACATTTTTTTATAATACGTTTATTTTATTCTAATTTCTTTAAGACTACGATAATATACTGGTCGGCAAGAGAAAATCTTGGGTCGTTTATTTTAGTCATCATTACTACATGTCTAGAAGTGAATCGCTATGGCAATCTTGTAAGTCGGGGAGAGAAAATTATTACCTATCCACTTAATCATAATCATAAATTTAACATAGTTTATTTTATTCTAATTTCTTTAAGACTACGATAATATACTGGTCGGCAAGAGAAAATCTTGGGCCGTTTATTTTAGTCATCATTTACCTACATGTCTAGAAGTGAATCGCTATGGCAATCTTGTAAGTCGGGGAGAGAAAATTATTACCTATCCACTTAATCCGGAGCTCAACTTCATACGCTTGGGAAAATTCTTGCTCTTTTCTCTTTGTTCATTTATACAATCGGCACCCAAAGCCGTGTGTACATTATCGGTTATATCATTAAATAAACTAACCAAAAAATATGCTGTATTACGTAGTAAATGGTGCAAATTCTATTGTCGACCATTCTAATCAGTATTAAATAATAATGGAGTTAGCCAGTGTGAAGTGAGACATTAAATGATTGATCTTTTTGTTAAATTACGTGGTATAACTTAACACAATGATGAATCGTTTAATGTTTCATATGCACCTCCATAATTATTTAATCTGTAATCATACTGATTACATTGTTCGACAACAGAATTTGCGCTTTTAGTACGTTTTGGAATTAATAGATTATCTGTCTTATTATGCAACTAGGGATGTACGTGTTCACGTAATAGAGCATCAGCATCTCTCTCAATATATCGTATTGTACTGAACACGTTGACACACGAGAATCAGCAACCAAAGCCGTGTGTACGCTTCATTAAATAAACTAACCAAAAATATGCTCTACTACGTAGTTACGTACATCCTCAGTTACATAATAGGACCGATAATCAATTAATTACATAATGTTGTAAATATCACAAATTCTATTGTCGACCGATCCGATTAAGTGGATAGGTAATAAACTTCTCATTTTTCTCCCGTATTTTATAGTCTTTTCTCTTTCAGTATATCGTATTGTACTGAACAAACGTTGACTTTATTCTTCATACACACGACAATCGCATACAAAGCCGTACGTTGTACGTTTTACTAAATAAATTAACCTTTTGTTTATTTATTGGTTCGTTTATGCTTTATTTAATGATTGATATTATTTTGTTAAGTTATACCACCAAGTGCTATAAACTAGTACAAAATTAAAAAAGTTAATTTTAAGTAAAGTTCTTTGAAATATATCTATATTACTATTATGAATGAGAACTCTTATCGATTTTTAATTTGGAATTATATTAATTGCCATGTGTCATGTTTTTATTATTATTGTCAATTTTCTGCGGATAGCTGATAAATTAATCTATTGTCAATTCAATATGATTATAATATGATGTTCAAATACCATTTTGTTATTCATAAAGACGGCCTTTTATTACTTCTCTGTCATACTGATCCATCAATAAATATTTCTTACGTGTTGCAGCAGACGAGCAAAATTTATTAATTTAGGGTCCTTTATATTTACTCATCCCTGATTCCATCCAATTATGGCCGCTGATGAAGCGGGAGGTAGACGTTCGCTTTCGGTCATAGGCGTACTGAAAACTAAAATTTCTTATCCTCGTATTCAGAATTATAAATAGCAATAAAAAGGATAAAGATAAGTATAACTTTATACTGATAAGTTTGCTGTACCAATATTAAAAAAATTGGTAGTAGGAAATATTATTTCATAATATTATGACATGATAATGTTATAATGTAATACTATAAAGTAAAATAAAAGATTTGAAGTTAACGTCTCCTTTTAGCTGCCAGGGCTAATTTGGACGGGGCCTACTTTGTTTACGCGGAATCCGAACAGCGGTCCTCGATCAATGACTAATGTGTCTAAATCGACTCTTACTCACGAGATATCCGATTTCATCCGGCCTCGAACCGGCGTGAATGGGCAGTGTGTGTCAATATATTTTACACTTTTGCCTTTATTGGACAACAGCACGATACAGAGTTTCGAACTGGTCACCCGTCTATCCACTAGTATCGCCTTACGTCGCTTAACTTCGGTGTTCTAATGGGAACCGGTGTTTCGACGTAGCTGGACCGTTGGTTGTCCGTAATACTATAGCTACAACCGTTATAACACTAGTTATACCACCCCGCATAAATTCAGTATTATTATAAATAAGTAATTTATTTCACACCCCTTAAAGTGTAGCACAATTAGAATCATAAATACGATGCCACTTAACAGTTATATAATGTTTATAATGTTAATTTTAAAGGTCGTTTTACATAAAAATTGTTTATCTGTTTTTATTTATGATACAAAACCCGCTTGCTCATAAAACTTTTTGATCATGTCGATGAGTTTTTTTTATATTGAGTATGTATGGGGCTTAAGAAGCAGCGTGGTGAAAGCGTTGTTCCACTGTTCGCATCTTAAACATTGTCAGCTGTCATAAAAAGATTATTATTAAAATTCTAATAAATTAAATTTTACAGAATTCATAAGCAAAACTTTTAAACTAAAATTGGCTGTAATACTAAATCTAAATGAAAATAAAATATTAGTACGCCTATGACTCAAGAGTTTCGTTGGGTTTCGTGGCGACACGTGCGAAAAGAGATATGCATGGCTTCCACATTTCGAGAGGCGGGTGAGACCAATCAGCTAAGACAAATCAAGTGGTGGGAAAGAATATGGCCGTAGATGCCAGGTCTAGGAAATATTCCCTAACATTAAGGTTTCTGTCCAGGTAATACATTTTTAGAAAGCATATTTTTGGACACAATTTAGTGTGTGTATTTAATTTGTTTTTTTCAAACTTGGCATTTCTAAAAAGTATCATCAGATAAATATTTTAAAAGAATATTTTTTGTTGGTAGATTGACCGTGCCAACCAGGCTTCAGGAAATTTTCAAAACTTCATCTGGCAACACTGACAGTATCAAAGTCCTAGAACGGTAGACATACTTTGACACATTTATCAAATCAGTCGGATTTTGAAAGGGGTTGGGTGTACATCATTCTACAATATATTTACGATTTTGAAGGTTATCCATACATCTCGAGACGTTTAATCTTTTAACAATAAAAATAATTAAACGTCCGGTTGTATCTATACTGCTCATGTTTTTGTTGCTGTTTCAGCATAAGTTAAAACAAGCATTAAAAAAATGACTAAAAATCAACTTTAAAAAAGGACAATTAGCAAAATAATTATAAAAAATTAAATCAAAGGTTCAAAAATACCTCCCTGTTGTGCTTCGCAATAGCCAAGACGGTTATAAAACTCTGACCTAACTTTAGCTAACATAACAGCGGGGATATTTTCTAACGACTGAACGATTTTTAATCGCAGCTCGTCAATATTCATGGGTCGTTCATGGTTATGGCCATAAATGGAGTTTTTTACATATCCCCACAGAAAGAAGTCATTGGGCGACAAATCAGGAGAACGTGGTGGCCAATTAATTGTGCCTTGTGTGGAAATTAGCCGATTGGGAAATGTGGTTTGAAGGAACAGATTTACGTTCCGCGCGTTATGCGCAGGACAGCCATCCTGCTGAAACCACACTTCCTCAAAATTGATTGGCAAATTTCGAACTGCTGGTACAATTTGGTTTTGTAGCATATCCAAATATTTGGCAGCTGTTAACATACCATCAATAAAAAAAGGCCCAATGATATGATTTTGCAGCATGCCAGCCCAAACATTTAGTTTTTGTGGATATTGTGTCCGCAGTGCCATACTAAGGTGCTTATTTTCTCGAGACCAATAACGTACTATCGAAGGATTGTGGTAGCCATGTAAGGGAAACGAGCTTTCATCTGAGAATAATATATTTTCCAAAAATAAATTATTCCGATCGGCTCTTTCTCTTTCAGCCTCGCAAAACTCCAGACGTCTGTTACAATCTGCGGGAAAAATTTCTTGCGTGGTACTGATTTTGTAGGACTTATATCCATGCTTTTTTAAAACCCTGCGCACCGTTCGAGCATTGCAACCAACTTGTTCGGCTATATTTCGGCTTGAACAAGGTTCGCTTGTTTCGACCGCGGCACAAATATTAATTTCCTTGTCGGGAATTACCTTCTCTGCGCCTTCCTTATTGTCACAATTTCTGCACGCCGCAATGCAGCCTGTTTGCTCAAATTTATGAACAATGTTGCGTACAGTTGTGGCATAAGGCACAGGGCGATCTTGAAAGGTGAACACATAACGCCCAATGACCTCTTCCACACTTGAGGAAATGTAAAACCATTTAACGATATGCACCTTCTCTTCGGTCGTATAAATAGCCATTTTTGAAACACTTAACGTACACACCGAAACAGCTAGGCGAAAAGAATGATGCAAAAATAGTTTGGATCTCAGGTGATCTATTTCCTTTCCCCACCTTTTCATCTACATAAAGGTGCGTATTCACTATCCGAACGAACGAATGCTACTATCCAACGAGCGAACGTCCAGTCTTGTTCGCGCGGTTCTATAATTTTCATTCGTTTGCGAACGTCTCTGATATACCGACTGGAAACGGATGATGGAACGAACCCAATGGCGAACGGCCGCATGCATTCGGTTTGCTGTCCGTATATACCGAATTTCATTCCTTTGTTTTTTCGGATAGTGAATACGAACCTTAACATAAAGCACCGCCCCTCTCAATGCGTTCTCCCACCATGCTTATGCTTTGCCTTGCCCACACCCGTAAAAACCAGCAACACTGTATCGGTCGCACCGGCTCCTCGCCGGCCCCTTTTGGTGCTGTCTCTCTGTCTGTCAACCGATCGTTTATATTATTCTCTGTCTTACACGTTAAAATCCTATACACAGTAATCAAATGACCAGGTCGGTATATAGTAAGAAACCAAAAAGAATAACATTTTATCACAAAATAGCTAAAATAAATCAATCAACAGCAATAAGGGTCTATTATGTTTATCAAGAATAAAAATCAGAGGTAACTATCCTACATTAAACATTTATTTAAAAACGAACGCAAGTATCAGTTAGTTTCTATGTTCCAAATAAAACTGTAAGTTATTTTAAATAAATTCAAATTTAGTAACAGTATTCTTCGAACTATGCTAATTAATATAAAAACAGGTGAAATTTATGTATGTATCAATACGATGATGTTTCGAAACATGTCGTGTACAAAAACCTTCAAGAATGGGTAATAATTTCATATAAAATATCATAACAAAGTAAAAGTATACTGTTTGGAACAAATTATAACTTATAACGTTAACTGAAAGGTCATTTTGACTATAATATATGGGATAAATAGTACTTAGTAATTTTAGTACAGATATTAAAACTGTTGTCTCAAAAATTGTAAAATAAAAGAATACCTACATTGTGTATCGAACTTATCTGTATTATTTCTTATGATGTTGTAAACAGATAGATAGGTAGTCTCCAGACTAATAGAAGTGGAGGCAGATGACTATGGCAACACAAGTCTTCGCTATCAGTAAAGGAATAAACGTAAGGCCATAAATGTTGTCTGAAGGTCCATACAAAATGAAAGTGGATGAAATTCAAGCGGCATACAATTACTGCGTCCCTCGTAATATAAATTACTATGTATCATACATTTTACCCAGATCCATATTATTACTTAGATCCATATAATTACTCTATAAATAAAAGAGATAGTTCTCAGAACAGATGCTTAACACAAAAAAAAATAACTTACGGTCTGAAATTCAGCTTTACACAAACCATATGCTGACCCAAACCAGTAATTAAATATTCTGTATATTCTATATATCTGTATGCCGTTTAACATAAGTTCTAATAGCTGTTCCTACAGTTTTATTCATTCACTCAACAAAGTTACATTGAGGAGAATACACAGCATTATACCAGATCTTCTGAACTTGGTATTTCTTTGCTAAATCTCTGAATTCCTTTGCAACAAATTGAGGACCATTGTCACAAATTATATATTGAGGTACCTACTCCAAAAGTAAGAAAAATTTAATTCTCAAGATACAACATAGGGTGATTTTGATGAACGCAACGGACACAGAAGAACATACTTCTAAAACCAATTGCCAACAACTAAAAGCCACTTATGACCCTTTTTTGATCTAGAAAAAGGACCCATAAGATCTAAAACGATTGTCTAAAAAGGCAAATTAACTTGCTTTTTTCCATCTTACTCAACGGCATAGTATTAGAGGATTTTTGAGCTCCGCAAACACGACAACTCCTAACAAATTTAAGAACATCGGCTCTTATCTTGGGCCAGAAAAATTGTTCTTGAAATCTCGATAAAGTCTTATAAAAACCGAAATGCAAACAAGTTAGCGATTGTGACATGATTCGATAATATTATGACGTTGAGGACGTGGAACAACCTGCTTCCATTCTTGAAAATTTGTTGAAAATGGTAACTGTACCGGAACAAACTTAAAAAGAAAACCATCTTCAACTTTCCACTGTGGAAATGAACCAGGTGAAACTAAAATCTTTTGCTTCATTGTCTCATTAGTATGGTCTAAATCTATATTCAAAACGGAAATTTGCGGATCTACAACGGCGGATATAGAACGGAATCTAGACAGACGACCAGTAGGATTCTGTAATTTATTATGCCACAAAAGAGAACAATGGTCTGTACAAACGGTAAAACGTACGCCATCAATCCAATGACGAAATTTTTCCAAACTAAAAATAACAGTTAAGCACTCTCGCTCAGTTACACTATAAGCGTAATATATAGTATAATAGCTATATAGCATAAGAAATTACACCATCTTCGTTATTAATTTTTTTGTAGAAGCACTACACCAAGACCGGTGTTTATAAAATCACGACTTCGAGATCGCAATATAATGCCAGTTTTTGAAACCAAGCGAGACTATAAGGCAGAATAATGAGGTATATATTATTTAATAGATAACTCCAAAATTAACAATATTATGATTAAATTATCGGGTGGTTGGCGGGCGGAGAAGGGTGGTGGAACACGAAATGCAGCCACCGCCCCGTGGTGTGTTCTGGGTAGTTGAGGAAACTAGCAAAGAACTGCATTCTTCGAGATTCAGGAAATTTTCTATAAATTTAAAACTGAACATATTTTAAGGTCAATGCGGGCCATGAGGCGAGTATAAGAAAATTTTGAAAAAAACCATGGATTATCTACTACTATTTCTTTTATTATTAACTTAACCTAACAACTTTTAGCGCATAGTGCTGTTATAAAAAAAATTAAAAAAAGAATTTCAAGGTCACTGCGGGGTATGATATCAAGGTCAAAAGAATTGAAAAAAATTACTCATTATTTGCTACTATAAAGACAACTTTTAGCATATGCATTAGCTAAGTGCTCAAGCGAATTTCCGAAAATTCTATGTTTTTCGCTCCACCCTACTCTACACCCCACAGTAAATCCGTTTACCAAAAATCAGCTTTAAACGTCAAGGAGTTTAAGTAGAATCGTGATTACTCCATGGTCATATTTTATGAAACACCCTGTATACATTTTTAAAAAATCTTAAAATATGTAAAGCAACAAAATAAAATATTCGTGTTTAAGAGTTTTTCCGAAAAACTCACCGGTTTTTAAATAAAAAGTATTCTAATATTTGAGAGGTGGTGTCACCCCCTTAGAATTTCAGTTTCGAAATATCCCTTCTTATCGAACCTCTATACCCTAAAGGAAATCCGTTTTCCAAAAATCAGCTTTTTACGTCAAGCGCTTTAAGCAGGATCGTGATTAAATCCAGTGAGTCAGTCACTTAAAAAATAAATAAAAATATTTACATTTTTAAAAAAATTCTTTAAAATATTTTTTTTTTTTTAAAATAAAATATTGTGTTTAAGAGTTTTCCGAAAAATACTCACGGCTTTTTAGAATAAAAACTATTCTATATTTTTGAGAGGTGGTTTTCACCCCTTTAGAATTTCAGTTTCGAAATATCCCTTCTATCGAACCTCTATACCCTAAAGGAAATCCGTTTTCCAAAAAAATCAGTTTTTACAAAGTCTAGCGCTTTAAGCAGGATCCGTGATTAATTCAATGACCAGTTTTTCAAAACACCCTGGATACATTTTTAAAATCTTTTAAAATATTGTAATCAACAGAATAAAATATTCGTGTTTTAAGTGAGTTTTTCGGAAAAACTCGCCGGTTTTTTAAATAAAAAAGTATTTCTAATATCTTGAGACCGGTAGGTTGCACACCCCCCTTAGAATTCCCTCACGTCTTTCGAAAGGTCATCCCTTCTTATTCGAACCTCTACCCTAAAGGAAATCCGTTTTCCAAAAAATCCAGCTTTTACGTCAAGCGCTTTAAGCAGGGCCGTGATTAATCAATGACCAGTTTTTTCAAACACCCCTTGTATACATTTTAAAAAAAAAAACATCTTAAAATATGTAAAAGCAACAAAATAAAATATTCGTTGTTTAAGAGTTTTTTCCGAAACTCACCTCGGTTTTTAAATAAAAAGGTATGTTCTAATATTTGAGAGTCGCCCACTTAAGAATTTCGTTCGCGAAATTATCCCTTCTTATCGAACCTCTAATACATCTAAAGGAAATGTGCCGTTTTTCCAAAAATTAGCTATTTTACGTTCAAGCGCTTAAAGCAGGATCTGATTAATCCCAATGACCAGATTTTCCAAACACCCTGATATAACATTTTTAAAAAATTAAACTGTAAAAATATGTAAAGCAATACAAAATATAAAATTCGTGTTTATGAGTTTTTCCGAAAAAAATTTTTTTTTTTTTTATTGAAAACGATAAAAAAGTATTCTAATATTTGAGAGGTGGTGTCACCCCCTTAGAATTTTCAGGTTTTCGAAATATCCCTTTCTCGTACGGAAAATCTCTATACCCTAAAGGAAATCCGTTTTCCAAGAAAATACGCTTTTTACGTCAAGCGGCTTTAAGCAGCGATCGTGATTAAATCCACATTGACCACGATTTTTCGAAACACCCTCGCTGTATACATGTTTTAAAAATCTTAAAATGATGTAAAGCAACAAAATAAAATATTCGTACATATATCTACCGTAAGATAGAAAAAAAAAAAAAGTTTTATATAAATAAAAAAGTATTTCTAATATTTGAGAGGTGGTGTCACCCCCTTTAGAATTTCAGTTTCGAAACTCTCCCTTCTTATTCGAACCTCTATACCCTAAGGAAATTTCGTTTTTCCAAAATACAGCTTTCCCTTATCCGTCAAGCGGTTTAATCAGAATCGTGATTAATCAAATAATGACCAGATTTTTCAAAAAAACAAAAAAAAAAAAAAAAATTGTTTTTTAAAAAATTCTTAAAATATGTAAAGCAAACAAAATCAAAACTATTCGATGTTTAAGAGTTTTTCCGAAAACACTCACCGGTTTTAAAATAAAAAGTATTCTAATATTTTGAGAAGGTTTGAGTTGTCAACCCCTTTAGAAATTTTCAGGTTTCGAAATATCCCTTTCTTATCGCGCAGAACCTCTATGACCCTAAAGGGAAAATCCGTTTTCCAAAATCAACTTTTATTACGTCAAGCGCCTTCTAAGCAGGATCGTCGATTAATCCCCAATGTGACCAGATTTTTCGTAACGCCCTGTATACATTTTTTAAACAAAATCTTACAAATATGTAAAGCTAACAAAAATAAATATTCGTGTTTTTAAGAGTTTTTTCCGAAAAAAAAACTCACCGGTTTTTTATAAAAAGTATTCTAATATTTTGAGACCGTGGTGTCACCCCTCCTAAATTTTAGATTTGCGAAAATATCCCTTTCTTATTCGGAAGCTCTCTATACCCTATAACGGAAATTCCGTTTTTCCAAAAATATCAGCTTTTTACGTCCAAGCCTTTCACACCGCACCGCCCCGAATCGTGATTAATCAAATAATGACCAGATTTTCTCGAAACACTTTGTTACATTTTTTTAAAAATCTTAAAATATGCCCTAAAGCAACAAAATAAAATATTCGTGATTTAAGAGTTTTCCGATAAAATCCCACCGAAATAAAAAGTATTTCCTAATATTTGGAGAGGTGGTTGTCACCCCCTTAGCAATTTTCAGGTTTTCGATAAATATCCCTTCTTATCGAACCTCCGTCATATACCCTAAAGGAAATCCGATTTCTTCCAAAAATCAGCTTTTTTACGCCTCTAAGCCGCTTTAAGCAGGTCGTGATTAATCAAAAATGACCCTGATTTTTTCCGCACCAAACACCCTGTATTACATTTTTAAAAAATCTTAAAATTATGAGTAGAAAGACAAATATAATATTTCGTGTTAAATATTAATTAGGTATAAAAAATAACTATTTTTTAAATTTAAAAAAGTATTTCTAATATTTTGATGACCTTGGTGTGCGAGCCCCTGTAGAATTTTCAGTTCGAAATATCCCTCTCTTATTCGAACCCTCTATCACCCCTAAAGGAATCCGTTTTCCAAAAACAGCTTTTTACGTCAAAGCGCTTTAAGCAAGATCGTGATTAAATCCAATGGAGACCACGATTTTTTCCAACACACCCCTGGTATACATTTTTAAAAAATCTTTACAAAATATGTTAAAAGGCAACAAAATAAAATAATTTCGTGTTTAAGAGTTTTTCCGGAAAAAACTCACCGTTTTTAAATAAAAAAAGTATTTAATATTTGAGGAGGTTGGTGTCACCCCCCTTAGAATTCAAGTTTCGAGAAAATACCCTTTTATCGAACTCTCTTCCCCTAAAGGAAATCCGTTTTCCAAAAAATCAACGCTTTTTACGTCACGCGCTTTAAGCAGAGCGATCGGTCGACCTCCATCTAAATCAATGACTCAGAATATTTTCAAAACCCTGTAATACATTTTTAAAAAAATCTTTAAATATATGTAAAGCAACAAAATAAAAATATTTTTTTTTTTTTTTTTAATTTTTTTTTATCAAGTGTCGATTCTAGTAAAAATACAAAAGTATTCTAATATTTGAGAGGTGGTGTCACACCCTTAGAATTTCAGTTTCGAAATATCCCTTCTTATCGAAACCTTCTATACCCATAAAGAAAATCCCGTTTCCAAAAAATCATCTTTTTACGTCAAGCACTTAAAGAGGATCGTGATTAATTCAATGACCAGATTTTCTGAAAAACCCTGCATACATTTCTAACCAAATCTTTAAAATATGTAAAGCAACAAAATAAAACTATATTCGTGTTTATGAGTTTTTCCGAGAAAATCACCGGCTTTTTAAATAAAAAAGTATTTCAATAATATTTTGAGAGGTGGTGTCACCCCCTTAGAATTTCAAAGTTTTTTTATATCCCGAAATTAATCCCTTCTTATCGAGACTCTATATACCCTAAAGGAAATCCGTTTTCCAAAATCAGCTTTTTACAACAAGCGCTTTAAGCAGCGATCGTGTGATTAATCAATGACCCAGATTTTTCGAAACACACCTGTATACATTTTAAAAAATCTTAAAATATGCTAAAGGTCTCCCAACAAAATAAAAATTCGTGTTTTAAGAGTTTTTAAAAAAAAAAAAAAAAAAAATTTTTTAAATATTAAAGTATTCTAATATTTTGAGAGGGTGGTGTCACCCCCTTTAGAATTTCAGTTTTCGAATATCCCTTATTATCGAACCTCTAAACCATAGAATAACTAAAAAGTAAAAAAAAAAAAAAAATCAGCTTTTTACGCTCAAGCACTTAAAGCAGCGATCGATTTGATTCAATCATATAGACCAGAGTTTTTTTCGAAAACACCCTGTATACTATTTTTTAAAAAATCTTAAAATACTGTTTAAAGCAGACCAAGAAATAAAATTTTCGGTTTTATTGAGTTTTCCGAAAAAAAACTCACCGGGTTTCTCTTAAATAAAAATATATTCTAATATCTTGGAGAGGTGGTGTCACCCCCTTTAGAATTTAAATTTTCGAAATATTCCCTCTAAGGGGGTGAAAAAAAAAAAAAAAAAAAATCCGTTTTCCAAAATCAGCTTTTTACGTCAAGCGCTTTAAAGCAGGATCGTGATTAAATTCAATGACCACGTATTTTTCGAAACACCCTGTATACACTTTTTTAAAAATTCTTAAACATATGTAAAGCAAACAAAATAAACAAATATTCGTTTGTTTATAATTTTCTAAAAAAAAAAAAAAAAAAAAAAATTTTAATAAAAAGTTTCAAAGTGGTGTCACCCCCTTAGAATTTCAGTTTCGAAAATATCCCTTCTTATCGAACCTCTTATACACCCTAAAGAGAGAGAACAATCCGTTTTTCCAACAAATCAGATATTTATCCGTCCACACGCGCGCTTTAAAGCAGGAGATGTAGATTAATCACATGACCAATGATTTTTCGAAACACCCCTGTATACATTTTTAAAAAATCTTAAATATGTAAAGCAACAAATAAACAATATACGTGAGTGTTACTCGCGTATTATCCTCGAAAAACTCCTGGCGTTTGTTATAAATAATCAAAGATATTCTAACTATCCCTATGAGAGTCAGGCCTGTCGACGCCCCTTAGAATTTCAGTTTCGAAAAATCACTCCCTTCTGTATCGATCACCTCTATACCCCTAACCGAAATCCGTTTCCAAAAAATCAGCTTTTTACGTCAAGCGCTTTAAGCAGGATCGTACCATTATTCCAATTGACCAGATTCTTTTCGAAACACTTTGTATCCATTTTTAAAAAATTTAAAATATGTTAATAGCAACAAATTAAAATATTTCGTGTTTTAAGAGTTTTTTCCGAAAACTCACCGGGTTTTTAAATAACAAAGTTTTTTTTTTTCTAATATTTGAGGGTGGTGTCACCCCCTTAGAACATTTCAGATTCGAGAAATCCCTCATTATCGAACCTCTACACAAAGGTCAATCTGTTTTCCAAAAAAAAAAAAAAAAAAATCAGCCTTTTTACGTCAAGCGCTTTAAAGGCAGGTATGGTGATTAATTCAATGGACCAGGATTTTCAAACACCCTGTAATACATTTTTTTAAAAAATCTTAGAAATATGTAAGCAACAAAATAAAATATTCGTGTTTAAGGAGTTTTTCCGAAAAATCTCACCCGGGATTTTTAAACATAAAAAGTATTCTAATATTTTTTGAGAGTGTGGTCTGTCACCCCTTGAGCAAGCTTTCCAGTCTTTCGAAAATATCCCCCATTTCTTATCGATAAACCTCTCTTTACCTACATAGGAAATCCGTTTTTTCCCAAAACACCTCCACGCTTTTTTACTGTCAAGCGCTTAAGCGAGTGGTGATCCTCGTCGATTAGCCATCCTCAATTGACCAAATTTTCCGAAACACCCTGTATACATTTTTATAAAAATCTAAAATATGTAAAGCCAACAACAATTAGAATAATATTCAGTGTTTAGAGCTTTAATTCTCCGAAAAAACATTCACCGGTTTTTAAATAAAAGTATTCTAATATTTGAGAGGTGGTTGTCACCCCCTTTAGAATTTCAGTTTCGAAATATTCCCTTCTTATCGACACCTCCATTACCCTAAAGGGAAACCGTTTTCCAAAAATCCACCGCCCCTTTTTACGTCTAAAGCTGCTTTACAGCAGGATACGTAGAATAAATAATCAAATAGACCAGATTTTTCGAAACACCCCTGTATACATTTTTAAAAAATCTTAAAAATACTGTAAAGCAACAAAATCAAATATACGTGCCTTTTAGAGTTTTCTCCGAAAAACCTCACCGGTTTTTTTTAAATAAAAATTATTCTTAAATTTGAGAAGTACGTGTCCACCCCTTAGAATTTCAGTTTCGAAATTTCCTTTCTTATCGACCTCTACACCCTTAAAGAAAATCCGTTTTCCAAAATCAGCTTTATATTAACACCGTCAAAAAGCACTTAAAAGAAGGATCGTGATTAATCTCAATGACCAGATTTTTTCGAAACACCCTGTATACTCTGTATACATTTTTTAAAAAATCTTAAAATATGCTAAAGCAACAAAATAAAATATTTCGTGTTTCAGAGTTTTTTCCGAAAAACTCACCGCGTTTTTTAAAATAAAAAAGTATTCCTAATATTGTGAAGGTCGGGTGGTGTCACCCCCTTAGAATTTCAGTTTCGAAATATCCCTTTCATTATCGAACCTCTATACCCCTACAAGGAAAAAAATTCCGTTTTCCAAAAATTCAGCTTTTTATTACGTCAAGCGCTTAAGCAGGATCGTGATTTAATCAATGACCAGATTTTTCGCACTAACACCCTGCATACATTTTTAAAAAATCTGTAAAATATTTTTTTTTTTTTTAAATATAAAAATATTAACGTGTTTATAGAGTTTTTCCGAAAAACTCACCGGTTTTTAAATAAAAAGTATTCTAATATTTGAGAGTGGTCTCACACCCTTTCACGGAATTTCAGTTTCGAAAAATCCCTTTCTTATCGAACCTCTATACCCTAAAGGAAATCCGTTTTCACATAAAAATTTTCAGCTTATTTACGTCAAGCGCTTTAAGCAGGATGTGATTAATCAGAATAAGAAAAGATTTTTCGAAACACCCTGTATACATTTTTTAAAAAATTCTTAAAATATGTCAACAGCTAACAAAATAAAAATATTTTCGTGTTTCAGAGTTTTTTCCGAAAAAAAAAAAAAAAAAAAAAAATTTTAATATTAAAAGTATTCTAATTATTTAGAGACCGAGAGGTGGTGTTACCCCCTTAGAATTTCAGTTTCGAAATATTCCCTTCTTATCGAACCTCTATACCCTAAAGAAAATTCCGTTTTCCAAAAAATTTCAGGGCTTTTTTAGTCAAGCACTTAAAGCAAGGATCGTGACTTAATCAATGACCAAGATTTTTCGAAAATATCACCCTGTATACATTTTAAATAAATTCTTAGAGTAATTGTTAAAGCAACAAAAATACAACTATCGTGTTCAGATTTTTCCGAAAATACTCACCGGGTTTTTTAAATAAAAAGTATTCTAAATTATTTTGAGAGGTGGTGTCACCCCTTAGAATTTCAGTTTCGAAATATCCCTTCTTATCGACCTCTACACCCTAAAGGAAATCCTTTTCCAAAAATTCAGCTTTTTTACGTACAAGCGCTTTAAGCAGATCGTGATTAATTACCATCAATGACCAGACTTTTTCGAAACACCCTCGCTATACATTTTTTTAAAAATCTCACCAAATATGTAAAGCAACAAAATAAATATTCGTGTTTATGAGCGTTTTTCCGAATAAAACTCACCGGTTTTAAATCAAATAGTTTATCTAATATGTTTGAGAGGTGGTGATCACCCACCCCTTAGAATTTTCAGTTCGAAAAATCCCTTTCTTATCGAACCTCAACCTCACCCCTAAAGGAAATCGTTTTTCCAAAAATCAGCTTTTTCTGTCAAGCGCTTTAAGCAAAATCGTGATAAATCAATGAACAGATTTCATTAAAACAAATTTTTTAAAAAAAAAAAAAAAAAAAAAAAAAAAAAAAAAAAAAAAAAAAAATATAAAATTTTCATTTTCGTGTTTATATTTTCCAGTAAAAAAAACTCACCGGGTTTTTTAAATAAAAAGTATTCTAATATTTGAGACCGGTCGGTGTTCACCCCCTTAGAATTTTCAGTTTCGAAATATTCCCTTCTTATTCGAACCTTTATACCCTAAACGAATAAAAAATACACAGTTTTTTGCCAAAAATCAGGCTTTTTAACGTCATCAAGCGCTTTTAGCAGGATCGTGATTTTTCAAAGAAATTAACATTACATAAAATAAAACTTAAAAAAATTTTTAAAAAAATCTTAATTTTTTTTTTTTTTTTTAAGATATAAAAATATTTCGTGCTTTCAGAGCTTTTTCCGCAAAAAAACTCACGGTTTTTTTAAATAAAAGTTTTTTTTTATTTTAATATTTGAGAGGTGGTGTCACCCCTTAGAATTTCAGTTTCGAATTATCCCTTCTTATCGAACAACTACACCCTAAAGGAAATTCCGTATTTCCAGTAAAATTCAGGTCTTTCGGTCACCAAGCGCTTTAAGCAGTACTGTGATTAATCAATGACCAGATTTTCCAAAACACCACCTGTATATCTATACATTTTTTAAAAAACTCTTAAAAATCCAGTAAAGGCGAACAACAAGTATAGAATATTGTGCCCGTGTTTCAGAATTTCCTTCCGGATAAAACACTCCACCCGTTGTTTTTAAATAAAAAAGTATTCTAATATTTGGGGGTGGTGTCACCCCCTTAGAATTTCAGTTTTCGAACAAATATCCCTTCTTATCGAAACCTCTATATATTAAAATCCGTTTCCAAAAATCAGCTTTTTTACATCAAGCAGTTAAAGCAGTGGATCGTGATTAAATTTCAATGACCAGATTTTTTCGAAAACACCCTGTATACATTTTAAAGAAATCTTTCAAAATATGTAAGCAAACAAAATCAAAATATTTTTTTTGTTTTTTTGTTTAAGAGTTTTTCCCGAAAAACTCACCGGTTTTTAAATAAAAAAAGATTGCTAATATTTCGACCCCGAGTCGGTATGTCCACCCCTTTAGAATTTCAGTTTCGAAAAATCCCTTCTTTTCAAACCTCTACACCCCAAAGGGAAATCCGTTTTTCCCACCCACAATCCAGCTTTCTCCCACCGCGCTCCACAGCTTCTAAGCAGGATCGTTATCTAATCAATGACCAGATTTTAACCTAACCTAACAAAAAAACAAAAATACATTTTTAAAATCTTAAAAATATATAATAAGCAACAAAATAAAATATTCGTACATATATCTACCGTAAGATAGAAAAAAAAAACAGATTTTTAAATAAAAAAAGTTATTCTTAATCAATGTATGATGAGGATGTCGTGTCACCCCTTTAGAATTTCAGTTTCGAAATATCCCTTCTTATCAAACCTCCTAGTACCCTAAAGGGAAATCCCGTTTTCCAAAAAAATCGAGCTTTTTTACTCGTTCAAGCGCTTTAAGGCAGGATCGGTGCACATTAATGGTCATAATGACCAGATTTTTTCCGAAGACACCCCTGCTATACATGTTTTGTGAAAACAATCTTTAAAAATAGATGTAAAGCAACAAATTAAAAAATTTAATAAGTTCATAGTTTTTTCCGAAACAACTCACCGCGTGGGTGTGTGTTAACATTAAAAAGTTATTCTAATATGAGAGGCTCGGTGTCACTGCCCCTTAGAATTTCAGTTTCGAAAAACTATTCCCTTACTCTTATCCGAAACCTCTCCTATTGACTCCCCTATAAAGCGAAAAATCCGGTTTTCCCAAAAACTCAGCTTTTTACGTCAAAGCGCTTTAAGCAAGGATCGTGCGATTAATCGCCAATGACCAGATTTTTCGAAATACTCCCTGTCACTAATTTTCATCCAAAAAAAAAAAAAAAAAAAAAAAAAAAAAAAAACAAAATTTAAAAAATTACTCTCCGTGAGTTTATGAGTTTTTCCGAAAAACTCACCCGGTTTTTTATATAACAAAGTATTCTAATATTTGAGAAGGGTGTGTCACCCCCTTAGAATTTCCCCGAGTTTTCGAAAATCCCCTTCTTATCGAACCTACTATGCACCCTAACGGGAATCCGTTCCAAAAAATCCAGAATTTTTTTTTTTTTTACGTCAAGCGCTTTTAAGCAGGATCGTCAAGTTAATCATATAGACCTTTTTTCGGAAAATACACGCCTGTAGTACATTTTTAAAAAATCTTACAGAATATTAAAGCAACCGAAAATAAAATATTTCGCTTGTCTTGTGTGAGTTTTTTCCGTGAGAAAACTCCATCCCGGTTTTAAATAAAAAGTATTCTAAAGTATTTGAGATGGCTGGTGTGAACCCCGTTTTATTTCAGTGTTTTCAGAAATATTCCCTGTCATACTTATCGAATCCGTCGCTCTTATCTACCCTAAAGAAAATCCGTTTTCCAAAAAATCAGCTTTTTACGTCTTTAAGCAGGATCGTGATTTAATCAATGACCAGATTTTCGAAACACCCTGTATACACCCTCTTTTAAAAAATTCTTAAAATATGTAAGAGGCAACAAAATAGAAATATTCGTCGTTTATGAGTTTTTTCCGAAAAACTCACCGGTTTTTAAATAAAAGTATTCTATTATATTGAGAGGTGGTGTCACCCCCTTAGAAATTTCTCCATTTACGAAAATATCCCTTGCTTATCGAACCTCTATACCTTAAAGGGAAGATTCCGTTTTAAAAAATCAGGACTTTTTAATCAGAATTCCAAGCGCAGTTTAAGGCAGGATTCGTTCTGACTCTCAATCAACTTAGACGATCTACTTTACCTCACTATCATCAGATTTTTCGAAACACTTTGGTATAACATTTTTAACCACACACTTCTCTAAAATATGTTTAATTTTAAAAAAAAAAAAAAAAAAAAAAAAAAAAATAAGATAATATATAATAAGTAGAACTCAGCGCTTCTTTAAATAAAAATGCTATTCTATATTTTTGAGGGAGGAGTGGGGATGGTCTGTCACCCCCTTTAAGAATATAAAGTTTCCGACCAAATATCCCCTCTCTTTATCGAACCTCTATACCCTAACAGTGAAATCCGTTTCCAAAATATCAGGCTGTGTTTACGTCAAGCGCTTAAGGCAGGATCGTGATTAACCAAAGACCAGATTTTTCAAAAAAACAAAAAAAAAAAATTGATACATTTTTTTAAAAAATCTTAATAAAATATGTAAAGACAACAATAATAAAATATCGCTGTTATTGAGTTTTTCCGAAACTCTCACCGGTTTTTAAAATTAAAAAGTATTCACATCATCTATGATAGGTGGTTTCACCCCTTAGAATTTCAGTTTCGAAATATCCCTTCTTATCTGAAACTCCTATTACCCTAAAGGAAATCCGTTTTCCAAAAAATCAGTTTGTATTCTTCATTTCAACCATTTTAGCAGGATCGTCATTAATCAGATGACCAGATTTTTTTCGAAACACCCGTATACATTTTTAAAAAAATCTTAAAAAATATGTTAAAGGCAACAAAATAAAATATTTCGTGTTGCTTATGAGTTTTTTCCGAAAAACCCACTCACCGGTTTTTACAATAAGAAATTACTCTTAACTCATTGAGGGGTGGTGTCACCCCTTAGAATTTTTCAGTTCGAAATATCCCTTCTGTATTATACCTAAACGCCAAAATCTTCCTAAACAACTCAGCTTTTTTACGTCAGCGCTATAATAAGAATATATACAAGATAGAAATTAATCACATTGACCAGATTTTCCAAACACCCTTGCCTATAACCATTTTTAAAAATATCTTTCCTAAAATATATGTAAAGCAAACAGATTAAAATATTCGTGTTCAGCAGGTTTTTTCCGAAAATAACTCACCCGGTTTTAAATAACAAATGTATTCTAATATATTTGAGGGGTGGTTTTACCCCTTTAGAATTCCAGTTTCGAAATATCCCTTCCTTATCCGGCAACCTCTATACAGACCTAAAGCCCGATAAATCTGTTTTCTTAAAATCAGCTTTTTTACGTTAAGCCGGCTTTAAGCCAGGGATCGTGATTAATTCTAATGGCCAGATTTCTTTCCAAACACCCCTGTATTACAATTTTTAAAATAAAAAAAAAAAAAAAAAAAAAAAAAACAAATCAAAAATAAAATATTTCGTGTTTTCAGAGTTTTGTCCTGGCCAGTTAAAAAATACGTATATTTTATAAAATAAAATAGTATCTAATAATTTGTGAGAGTCGGTGTCACCCCTTAGAATTTACAGTTTTCGACAATATGGCCCTTCCTTATCGAAAGAACCTCTCAGTTACTATAAGATCCCGTTTATCCCAAATCAGCTATTTTCACCGTCAAGCACTCTTAAAAGCAGGGATCTGATTAATCACATGGATCCAGATTTTTGCAACCACCCGTGAAATAATAATTTTTAAAATAATTCTTAAAATATGTGTAACAGCAAACCCAAATAATAAGTATTCGTGTTATGAGTTTTGTCCGAAAAACTTCAACCGGTGGTCAAATAAAAAGTCTATTCTAAATATTTGATGACCCGGTGGCGGTCACTCCCCTCGAGAATTTCGCAGTTTCCCGAAAATATCCCTTGCGTGTGAGTTCGAACCTCTATACCTGAAAGCAAATGCGTTTTCCAAAAATCAGCTTTTTATAGAGTCAAGCCTTTTAAGCAGGATCTTGATTAATCAATGACCAGATTTTCGAAACACCCCTGTGATTCTTGTTTATAAAAATTAAAATATGTAAAGCAACAAAAGTAAAATATTCGTGTTTATACGTAGTTTTTCCGAAAAACCTCACCGGTTTTTAACCATAAAATAGTATTCTAATATTTGAGAGAAGTTTCACCCCCTTAGAAAAAATTCCTTCTTACAAAATTCCTTCTTACAATTCCTAAAATTAACAAAAAAAAAAAAAAAAAAAAATCCGTTTTCCAAAATCAGCTTCTTTACGTCAAGCGCTTTAAAGCAGGATCGTGATATCAATGACCAGATTTTCTTCCGAAAACACCCTGCTATACATTTTTTTAAAAAATCTTAAAATATGCCCTAAACGCAACGAAAATAAAATATTCGTGTTCAGAGTTTTTACCGAAAAACTCACCGGTTTTTTAAATAAAAAGTTTTTTTTTATTCTAATATTTGAGAGGTTGGTGTCACCCCCTTAGAATTTCCTCAGTTTCCGAATATCCCTTTCTTAAGTCCGAACCTCTATTTACTAAAGGGAGATATCCGTTGTTCCTCAAACAATATCAGCCTTACGTTTACGGTCAACATCTCTGCGCTCTATCAAGCAGAGATCGTCATTATCAACTCGCCACTACCACGTTTTTACGAAACACCCTGTATACATTTTAAAAAATCTTAAAATATGTTTAAAGCAACAAAATTAAAAAATATCTCCGATGTTTCAGAGTTTTTCCGAAAAACTCACCGGTTTTTTAAATAAAAAAGAATTCTAATATTTGAGACTGGTCGTCCGACCCCCTTTAGAATTTCAGTTTCGAAACTATACCCTTCTTATTCGACCCTTTACTACCCTAAACCCGATATAAAATCCGTTCTCTCCCTCAAAAATCATGCTTTTTACGTCAAGCACTTAAAGCAGGATCGTGATTGAATCAATAACCCAGATTTTTCGAAACACCCTGTATACATTTCTTAAAAAATTCTTTAAAATATAAAAAAAAAAAAAAAAAAAAAAAAAAAAAGAGTTTTTCCGAAAAATTCACCCCGTATATTTAAATAAAAAGTTTTTATTCTAATATTGAGAGGTGGTGTCACCCCCATAGAATTTCAGTTTCGAAAAATCAATAATAAAATAAAAAAAAAAAAAAAAAAAAAAAAAAATCCGTTTTCCACAAAACTCAGCTTTTCTTACGTCAGAGCACCTTAACAGCAGGGATCGTGATTAATCAATGACCAGATTTTTCGAAACATCCCTGTCTTATTACATTTTTAACAAAAATCTGTACACACTCACTCTCGTAAAAGCAACAAACATAATGTGTTTAAATGTATTTTCCGAAAATCACCGGTGTAATTTTTAAAGTAAACAAGGGTATTCTCAATATTTGAAGGCATGACGGTTTACGTCCCCCTCTCTCCACAATTTCATGTTTCGAAAATATCCCCTTCTTAGTCGAACCTCCTTATACCTCAAAGAAATATCCGTTTCAACAAAAAATCAGCTTTTACGTCAAGGGCTTTAAACAGTTGGAATATACGTAATCAATCAATGAGCGTGATATCGACAACACACCTGATATGTGAGTCTGGAGTTTTTAAAAAAATCTTAAAATATGTAAGCAGCAACAAAATAATCATTCGATGTTTATGAGTTTTTCCGAAAAACTCACCCGATTTTAAATAAAAGCAGTATTCTCTAATATTTGATTACGAAGTATGTCACTCCCCCTATCTTAAGACATTTCAGTTTCGAAAGTATTCCCTTCTTATCGAACCTCTAACCGTAAAGGAAATCCGTTTTCCAAAATCAGCTTTTACGTCAAACGCTTTAAGAAGGATCGTGATTACTCACGATGACCAGATTGTTTCGAACACCCTGTATACAT
>NW_022147170.1:97104-121780 GCF_002938485.1 Sitophilus oryzae
GATTATATTGCTGAAATAAAAGAATTGCCTGGAAGCGGAGGATCAGTTCAAGTGGACAGGCCACATAGGTGGTTTGTGAAAATGTTTGCCATGAGCTTGCGATGAAAAATATATTAAATGTCAGAAAAGATTGATTGCCTGAGCCAGGCGACTTAGATTGTGTAATGTCTTCTTTCTATTCTCGTGAAGTGGGCTAAACATGCCTTATTAAATATGTAACAGTGCACCATTTTAATCCCAAACACGTTAAATGAAATTCTTTTTGGGCCCTTGTTTTGTCATGCTTGTCCTGTGGGTCAACATAAAACAGTAATGAAAATAAGTTTACAAAATAAAAACATAAGTTCTCTATTAATGGAAAACTTCTTTATCTTGGGTAATCCCAACCAGCTTTTAATATTTTTTTATCAATTATCACCAACTGATTGCCTCAGAGTCCTGAAATATTTACTACTGTCGTCTTATGAAATCCTCGTGTCTTCTGAATCTTTTTGTACCGAGATACAGTTTGAGTACTGGACGAAGCCATTGGCATGGAAAAAATGACGGTTGGCGAAAGGCGTTAGCGATGCGCCGAACAGTTTTTATTAGTACGTTTTCTAGTTTGTCATAAAAGATACGTACTCGTTTATGAATTACTATGATAGCGATGTTGCGAAAATCGTATTATGTTAGAATATCTTGCGTAGCTAAATCTCTTGTTGTGCTTATTGCGAATTGCTTATGGGCCCTTATGTGTCATTATGTTAACGCATCCAGAGTTGCAACAATTATTTAAATATAGCCAGTCTGCCTCTGGAAGAATTAAGGGTAGCTTTCCAGTTGTTATTGAGAGTCAAACGTGCCTGAGAATAAAGTGAGTGGTCGTTGAAATCGAGTTTTCGCAAAAATGTAATATAATAGGCTCCCCCTTTTATTGTTAAGGTCCCTGGGGTTGTCAGCATGACCTGCTGCCAGGCCGATATCGGAAGAGCCCACATAGCCATGTGTTCCTTTGTTTGCCAGTGGCTCTATAGTGCTTTAATGACTGTAAATTACTATTTATCCTCAATAGAGCCATTTCAAGTTGGACGCCAGGAACATGATGTTGAACAGCTGACAGCCTCACGTATCACAGGAAAGTTTTATAGTCATTATGAAATTTAGCTTAGCGGTTACTTGATGGAAGACAGAGTTGTTGTTCACATTCTATGTTAGTTTTGAATAAACTCAGGGAAAATGTATTAAAGTCCGAATATACATTATACATTTTCCCTGGCTGAATCGAAATTTTGCTGGCAAAAATGCAGAACAACCGGCTACGTCGCTTCACATCGCGTGGCCGTGGTGTGGCTCCAAATTCGTTCGTTTTAAAAATATTATTAGATTTGGCTATAGGCGCCCTCTGTGTCATTAATAGGGAACTGTCTCATCGAAAACATGCTGTTCCGTAAGCAATGGCCATCTGGATTATATGTTATCTGTGGTATAACGTTAACTGAAATGTAATTTTGACCATAATATATGTGGGATAAATAGTAGTAATTTACAGATATTAAAACTGTAAATTACTTGTAAAATAAAGGAATACCTTGTGTATCGAACATAGGACTTATATATATATAGTTCCTTATGATGTTGTAATCAGGTAGATAGGTAGTCTCCAGACTAACAGAAGTCGAATCAGAGAACTATGGCAGCAGAAGTCTTCGATATCAGTAAAGAAACAAGCGTAAGGTCATAAATGCTGTCTTAGGGTTTATGTAGTATAAAAGGGGGAGCCTTAATTTTTATTGTATTTACAATAAAAATGATTTCAAGTAATTTTTATACTTTATTCTCCAATTTTGTTTATTTCTCAATACATAACAACTAACAAAACCATAACAACAAACTACCCATAATTCTATGCTTCCAGGAAGGAGTTGTCAACCTAGTTTTTGGCGCTATATTTAAATAATTGTTGCAACTCGACCATCCTGACAATTAGAACGATCTCGTTCTATCCTAACGTTAACATAATATTTTAGGTTACATAAGAGGTTACATAAGCAATTCATAATCATAAACTTTAACATAAGAGACATAAGAATTCTGATCATAACACATAAATACCGTAATACATAAGATTAATTCTAAACATAATATTTTTATGATTTCATAACATCATATCATAAGTAATTCATAAACGAATTGCATAAAATAATCTTTATGACTAAACTAGAAACTAGTACATATTACTAATAAAACTAATTCAGTACATCATAACATAATTTTCATAACCCAAATCATTTTTTTTCCATGTAAAACAGTAGTAAACCATATAAAGATCCAGTATAAGGCAATATCTCATTTTTTTAAAAATTCAGAGATACCTACGGGTTTTTTTCATAAGACGGCAGTATAATTAACAAATATTTCAAGGTTTTTTTATCTAGTATCATTTTATATATCTAATCAGTTAATTGATAATTGATCAAAAATATTAAATAGTTTTAGGATTACTAAGATAAATATAGAAGTTTTCCATTAATAGAGAACTTATGTTTAGACGTTTTTGGCCCTTTTGTAAACTTTATCGTTTATTTACTTATTTTATGTTATTTTAGGACACAAAGAAACATGAATAAACAAAATTTTAAAAGAATTTCGTTTAACATTGTTTAGGATTAAAATAAGGTATTTTTATTTTTATATTTAATACATTTTTTGTCGCGTAATTTTTTGTTCGCCCGCTTCACGCGGAAGCAGTAATGCGACGAGAGAGTCGAAGAGAAGTGTTCGAACCGGGCGAGTGTGCACACAAGTGATCCACTGATCCTTAAATTCGCTATTGACCAGAGACGCTGCAGATTTCGCAACAAAACAAGGTAGGCGTACAATCAATCTTTTTTTCTTTTCTATTTATTTAATATAATTTTTCATCGCAAAATATCATATCGCAAAACGCATTTTTTCACAAACCGCACCTATGAAAATAATACAATCCACTTAATTTAATCGCAAACATTGTTGGTCCTCCGCTCCAGATAATTCTTTTTTTTTAATATTTTCATTTATTTTCACCTTTATATTTCACCACCAAAAATTAACTAATTATTAATATAAATATTTTATAGGAGTATAAAATATTTTTTGTCATACGCTCCCAAAAACAGCTATTTTACGGACTCATTTCAGTCCGTAAAATGTTTCTTTTTCGGCCTAGGCCGTAAAGGTCGTCATGGCAACCTTTATGGACTAAAATGTCTAAATTCGTTATTTGGTTGTTTTATTTTGTCATTCGAAATTTGTCACAAAATCACATAAAATTATACATATATTTATAATTAAATTATTAAATACTAACAATATCAAAAGCTAAGTTATTTGTTTAAAGTAAGTACCTAGGTACCTATTTAAAAGAGGCTTTTAAATTAAAATATTCTTAAATTACAGTCACAAACATTCAAACCATCGTCAATTTGGTCGAAATATTCCATGCTGAGAGCAGTGTTAAGTGTTAAAGAAGATATTTATATTGACAAATTTCCAAAACTTATTGCTTTTTTGAAGAGGAATTCGGTTGGTTACGAGCCTAAAAAGTCTAAGGTTTTGTCCATAAAAGAGATCGGTGATTTTTTGGCCACGGCTAGTGATGAAACTTATTTACTTACTAAGGTAAGTTTGCGATAATGATTTTTAAAATATATAGATGGTTTCTTATTCCATTGTATTTGATTTTTAAATTATTAAATACTAACAATATCAAAAGCTAAGTTATTTGGAAAAATAAAAATGAAATGAACAATTTTGTGCATTTTGAAAACTTGCATCTGCAATCGAAACGACTCCTCCATTGGCAGGTAAATTTACTTTCTGATGAGGTGGAGTAAATGCGAACGATGATGTACTTGGTAATACATCCGTGGAAGTGGTCGCGATTTTCTTTTCCCCCATTAGCAGTTTGCAAACTTTCTTCTTTTTCTCAATAGATTCTTCTATGTAACCTTCGGCCACTGTGGACGACCTAAATAATTATTGTTGTTTAGAACAAGATCGGAAAATATTAAAATTTTTACCTCCAACCTCCTAGGCGTTTCAGCGATGTAAAATCCACATCTGCATCTGCAGCAAGAGTAGCAGAACTACGTCGGAAACAATGACCTGTATATTCGTTTGGGTTCGACAACTTTAAAAATGCTGCTACAATCGATGGCATCTTCCCAAATGAATGAATGCCGACTCGTTGCACGGTGCATTTTCCTTTACGATAAGAGATGAAGACATAATCATGTGGTACATTTTTTGGCCTAAGACAAGCATATTTTCTATACAACTCAACTGGATTGACAACGTTCCCTTCGTTCACCACCGGAAACACTCTTTTGATATTAGTTTTTGTATCCGCAAGGGTAACTAAAAGGCAGCTGTTGTCTTTTTCTATGATGTCTTGCACTCGTAGAGAGTACAATTCTTCTCTTCTACATGCTCACAAAGGCCAATGACAAGAGCTACCTAAAAATCAAATACAATGGAATAAGAAACCATCTATATATTTTAAAAATCATTATCGCAAACTTACCTTAGTAAGTAAATAAGTTTCATCACTAGCCGTGGCCAAAAAATCACCGATCTCTTTTATGGACAAAACCTTAGACTTTTAGGCTCGTAACCAACCGAATTCCTCTTCAAAAAAAGCAATAAGTTTTGGAAATTTGTCAATATAAATATCTTCTTTAACACTTAACACTGCTCTCAGCATGGAATATTTCGACCAAATTGACGATGGTTTGAATGTTTGTGACTGTAATTTAAGAATATTTTAATTTAAAAGCCTCTTTTAAATAGGTACCTAGGTACTTACTTTTCGTGGAAATAATTTAGCAATACATCTTCATTTACAACGAATACGCCATTTTTGTCTTTCCATTCATTAAAAACATCATATTCTTTCTGGTAAATGGCACGAGACTTCACAGGAAGTAAATCCAACACGATTTCTTTGGCCTTATTAGCAATATGTTCGGGATTTTGGAACATTTTAAAATTGTTGATGAATTTGTGTGATTTTGTGACAAATTTCGAATGACATGTCAAAATGCGATGAAATAAACAAACTCGTTACTAAGATATGAATTTATAAGCCAACTTTTTCAAACATTATAATTTCAAATATGGAAAATTTGCAAATATGCGTTCTAAAACTGTAAAAGCGTATGACAAAAATAGTGTATGTAACACGTACCTAAATTATGTTTTTTAGGACTCATCTACTATTTCGGACTCGGCTAACGCCTCGTCCGCAAACAGTAATGATTCGTCCTAAAAAACATCATTTTAGGTACTAGTTACATAAATAGCTATTTTAATACGCCTAAAAATTAAATTCAAGATCAATATCTTGTGCATTGGTGGAATACGTTGAATTGTTTTTTATTCTTGTTTTTTATATTTACTATTTTTTTGCCTCTGAATAGTTGTCTCGGGTTTTCATTTATTATTATATTACTACTCTCTGGTGTTTATGTATTTCAAAATGCCACCTTCAGTGTCCGATGCTGATAAATATAAAAAAGCTAAAACTTTACGGTTGGTTGAAATAAACAGAATTAAAGAGACGCTTGATATCGCTAGAAATTTAGGGCGACCAAAGTTACCTGAAATGAAATTATCAAAATTTTCCGGTGATTTAACATCTTTTACATCTTTTATTGAAGTTTTTGACGCTATGGTATATAATAACAAGCATTTAACAAAAATTGAAAAATTTTCTCATTTAGTAAGTTGTCTAGATGGTCCCCCCTAAAGAAACATATTTTAAGATTTCCTTTAATAACTTCCAATTTTGAGACAGCATACAATGCGTTAAAATCAAGATATTCTACCAAACGACTTTTAGCAACCCATCATTGGAGTGAATTTGAAAACGCACCCAGAGTATTGTTCCAAAACTCACCAGAACTTAGAGTTCTTTTAGATACCTTTTCAGAAAATGTCGCTGCTTTACAAAATTTAGATTACTCTATAGATGCTTGGAATTTTATTTTAACTTATATGCTTTTAAAACGCTTACCATCTCAACTTGTAGCCACTTTTTGATAATTAGCGAAAGTACGCAAATTGTGTATAAATTGCTTAAGTAGCATGCATACAACACAGAATTGTAATTCTGAATCTACTTGTCGCACTTGTCGTCAAAGACATCATACATTATTTCATTTTTCTAATCATAATTTATCGCAAAATAATTCCGTCTCCCAGGAGAATTGCTCGCAAAATGTAAATAACGCAAATACCCCGCTCACTACTAATCCAATCGCCCCGGTATCAATAGTCCCGTCGAATCGACAATCCGGCGCTCGGTCAGAAGAATCGCAACCAGTTTATAGCTATAGCACTGGCAGGCTAAGGGTACGAACATAGTGGAGGCAGGTTTCTGCTTTCCGGCAACCAGCGCCGTCTCTGGGGACCTATTTTTGATCACTCGCATATGACTCGCATCTTCAAATATCGCTCGCATCTCGCATCTCCTAAAAAGCCATATAACAATACACAGATGCGTAACTTTGCGTATATGCATCACGTGTATTGTATATGGCTATTTCGGAGATGCGAGAAGGATTCGGAAGTAGTTAATTTAAGAGGAAATTTACCTGATTTACTAACCTAACTCAACCACAACTATACAAAATCGCCGCGCCCGCCTCGCCTGGGCCGCACATAGGTGTATTTGGTTTATAAACCTTGGCAAAGTGATATTTTTTTATTTTCATTTTTTATCTTAACTTGAGATTCCAAATAATATAAATACTAAATGTAGCACGTTTATTAGTTATTAGCTTTTTTAAGTCGTAAGTTGACTATCAAATAAATAATATATTTCAGTTAAAAAGATAATGAATTATCTTGAGTGTATTCTGAATATTTCTAAGATTATTAAAAAATTAGTGGAATTGATTTGTAGTGCTTTTTTGCAAATTGTTAATAATAACTGTCATGATGGATACAGAGCCAGCTTTGATTGTTTGCTCTGTTCTGTTTATGCCATATTTTTATTTTGAAACGTTTCTTTCTATTCTATTTTTTTAATGTGTTATTTAAAAAATCAGTGGCATTTTATTAAAGGTGTGTAAGAATATTCGGCAATATTCCGCATTGAAATTAGTATCCGTTCAATGCTTAAAGTCCCAGCTTTGGAATATGTAAAAAAAAACAAAAAAAAAAAAAAAAATGCCAAAAAAAACATTGATTTAATAGATTTCTTAAAGGGAATAGTCTTTACCCTATTAACACCCATCCTCGATCAAATATCGTCTATAATATACGAATTACTTTCTTGTTCTAGCATCCTCATCAATTTGCTTGGTTTTTGCACAGATTGGCCCTATTTGATCGGTAGAAAGGGTTTCAGAGTAGAGGGAAAAAATATTGTGTAGGATGAAAACAAAATGGGGTTCAATATTAGCAACCTCTCCTCTAATTAATAATTAATATATTATTTTTTTTTTTTTATAAAAAAATTCATAAACAAAAAAAAATATTTTGGCCAACTTTTAGTTCTTAATACCCCTGTGCGCCGTCGGCGCGTGCAAAAGCAGAAATAAATAAATTTTTCGTTCCGGTAAAAGCGAGAACGCCGATGAACGTTGGTTGACGGTGCCTGCCTGCTTTCTCTGTGAACTAGCCGATTTTATAACACGCTTTAATTTTCAAGGTTATAAGCGAGAGGCGGCGCGGCGCGGCGGCGCGGGCGCAGGCGCTTCTAATGTAACCATTATACAGCTGATGTCCCAGAATAAGCTGCACGTATTTCTTAACTTAACTGGTAAGTATAGTTCAACCCCAGCGGCCTATGAGGTTTTTTTTTAAATAAATTTTTTTTGAAAATTCGGAATTTTTTGAAAATATTTATGCAATTTTTTTTAGTTTTTTATTTAAAAAAAAAAATTAAATTTCTTGATAATATGGCAACTAGGTTAGTAGGATTTTAAAAAATTTACAAGAAAGATCTAGAAAAGATCCAGTGGGGTTCTCAAACAAATCTCGAAGTATTGGAAAGAATGTGTGGACCAAGAACTATTGACTACAATAAAACGGAAAGCAGCATATTTCGGTCATATTTTACTCTGGCCAAAATAAAAATATAGTTTCCTACAGCTGATCGTTGAGGGGAAGATTGAAGGACGACGAGGCATCGGGAGTCAACGGTTTTCCTGGTTGCGTAATTTGCGCCAGTGGTTTAATATAGGAGAGGCCAGTGCAATTATCCGTTTGGCTCAAGACAGGGAGAAATTTCAATTGATGGTCGCCAACCTCCAGATAGAGAAAGGCGACATGAAGAGAAGTTTTCAAAATTTTGGAAAAATTTTTTTTTTTTTTTGGAAATTTTCAAAGTAAAATAACTCCATTATTTTGACTTATTTGAAAACCGATAAAGAGAAAATATGTTTTTCTTTTATCGAGATCAATTACCACCCTTTATAATACTTGCACTTATTCTGGGATACCCTGTTTATAACAATAAACGTGATGCGTATACGCAAAGTGCGAACGATGTCAAGAATAGGTGCCAAGATTGGCGCTGACTACCAGTAAGCGGCAAACCTGCTTTCACTGTGTTCGCCACACATAACTCGCTTTGTCGGGAACGCTATGCGCATATCCTCGCGCACGCCGCCATTTGCGTTTCCATCAACAGAAAGTAACCAGTGTCGTAGTTTTTTCAGCGACAACACACAGTTACGGCAGATTCGAGTCAGTAGCGTGCGGCTTAATTTATCTTTGATTTTTTTCTTGAGTTGATATATTTATTATTTTGTTGTATTTATGTTTATTATGTTAAAAGAGCCAAAATTTATTTTTTAAAAGTTTTATTTTTAATTGTCTTTATGAATATAAGTTTCGCCAATAAGGTGCCCCGGTGGCGTAGAGGTACAGGCTCTCGTCTACCAATCTCAAGGTAGTGGGTTCGAATCCCACACCCGGCATTTCATCAGCCGACAATTTTTATTAAACGTGGGCAAGGTAAAGCATAAGCATGGTGGGAGAACGCATTAAGAGGGGCGGTGCTTTATGTTAAGGTTCGTATTCACTAACAAAGGAATGAAATTCGGTATATTTGGACAGCAAACCGAATGCATGCGGCCGTTCGCCATTTCGGTTCGCTCCATCATACGTTTCCAGTCGGTATATAAGAGACGTTCGCAAACGAATAAAAATTATAGGAACCGCGCGAACAAGACTGGACGTTCGCTTGTTGGATAGTAGCATTCGTTTGTTCGGATAGTGAATACGACCCTTTATTGTAGATGAAAGTGGTGGGGAAAGGAATTATGATCACCTGAGATCCCCAAACTATTTTATCATCATTCTTTTCGCCTAACTGTTTCGGTATGTACGTTAAGTGTTTCAAATGGCTATTTATACGACCGAAGAGAAGGTGCATATCGTTAAATGGTTTACATTTCGTCAAGTGTGGAAGAGATCATTGGGCGTTTTGTGTTCACCTTCCAAGATCGCCCTGTGCCTTGTGCCACAACTGTACGCAACATTGTCCATAAATTTGAGCAAACAGGTTGCATTGCGGCGTGCAGAAATTGTGACAATAAGGAAGACGCAGAGAAGGTGATTCCTGACAAGGAAATTAATATTTGTGCCTCGGTCGAAACAAGCGAACCTTGTTCAAGCCGAAATATAGCCGAACAAGTTGATCGGTATGCACATGTCGCGGGTGCGACCAGGCGTTTATTAAAAAAACATGGATATAAGTCCTACAAAATCAGTACCATGCAAGAAATTTTTCCCGCAGATTGTAACAGACGTCTGGAGTTTTGCGATGCTGTAAGAGAAAGATCCTCGATCGGGAATATATTTATTTTTTGGGAAATACTATATATTCTACAGATGAAAGCTCGGTTTCCTTACATTGCATACCACAATCCTTCGATAGTACGTTATTGTTCTCGAGAAAATAAGCACTTTAGTATGGCACTGCGGATACAATATCACACAAAAAACTAAATGTTTGGGCTGGCATGCTGCAAAAACATATCATTGGGCCTTTTTTTTTATTGATGGTATTTTAACAGCTGCCGAATATTTGGATATGCTACTAAACCAAATTGTACCAGCAGTTCGAAATTTGGCCAATCAATTTTGAGGAATTGTGGTTTCAGCAGGTATGGCTGTCCTGCGGCATAACGCGCGGCGGCAGCAAAACCGGGTAAATCTGTTCCTTCAAACCACATTTCCCAATCGGCTAATTTCCACACAAGGCAAAATTAATTGGCCACCACGTTCTCCTAATTTGTCGCCCAATGACTTCCTTCTGTGGGGATATGTAAAAACTCCATTTATGGCCATAACCATGAACGACCCATGAATATTGACGAGCTGCGATTAAAATTCGTTCAGTCGTTAGAAAATATCCCCGCCGTTATGTTAGCTAAAGTTATGTCAGAGTTTTATAACCGTATTGGCTATTGCGAAGCACAACCGGGAGTATTTTGAACCTCTTGATTTAATTTTTTTAATTTATTTTGCTAATTGTCCTTTTTTAAAGTTGATTTTTTCATTTTTTTTTAATGCTTGTTTTAACTTTATGCTTGAACAGCAAAAAACATAAGCAGTATTTAAATATCTAAAAAAAAAAGTTTAATTATTTTTATTGTTAAAAGATCTTAACGTCTCGAGAAGTGTATGGAATAATCCTTCAAATCGTACAATCATATATCGAATCTGTAGAATGACCTTGTACACCCAAACCCCTTATTCAAATCCCGACCTGAATTTCCGATCTTTCTTGCGGACTCTACCGTCTAGGACTTCGATCATGTCAGTGTCTGCAGATGAATGTGTTTGAAAAATTTTCCTGAAGCCTGGTTGGCACGGTCAATCAACCCAACAAAAAATCTTCTTATTTAAAAATATTATCGAATGCTAACACTAGTCTCCCTTAATGGAAATCTCGCCAGTTGAGAAAGAGCAAATTAAAAGATACACACAGACTCCCTGGTATGTGTCAGCAATAAATATTGCTTTATTAAAAGTCCCATCCTTTCCTGGTAGAAAACCTTAATGTTTAGGGAATATTCCTAGACCTGGTATCTACGGCCATATTCTCTCCAACCACTTGATTTGTATTAGCTGATTGGTCTGATCCCGCCACTCTAAAATTTGGAAGCCATGCATATCTCTTCGCACGTGTCGCCACCAAACCAAACCAAACTCTTGAGTCATAGGCGTACTTATTTTATTTTCATTTAGATTTAGTTTTACAGCCAATTTTAGTTTAAAAATAAAAAAAAAAAAAAAAAAAAAAACAATTTTTTTTAATTTTATTAGAACTTATTAATACATATTTTTTTTGACAGCTGACAATGTTTAAGAAGCAAACAGTTGAGAACAACGCCATTCACACGCTGTTACTTACGCCACATACATTACTCAATATAAAAAAAAACTCATCGACTTGATCAAAAAGTTTTCCAATGATTCAAGCGGTCTACATCTATCAAATAAACAACAATAAACATTAATTAGATGTTAAAACGATCCTGAACAATTAACATATATCATTAATAAACTATTAAATATATCCCTAACATGTTAAGTGGCCATCTTTTATGATTCTCAATGTGCATTAACCACTTTAAGGAGGTGTGATAATAAATTACCTTAATATAATACATACTGATATTTATAGCACGAAAGGCATCAAAGTGTCAATAATTTACTACCTGTAATTAATAACGGTCATTACACTACTGTACAGCATTTATCAGTATTCTCGATGGACAACCAACCCTCGGCTCCAGCTACGCTCGACTCACCACCCGAGTTCCCCATTTAGAACATCCTGACAGACTTTCAAGCGAACACGTTAAAGAGCCAACGATACCTCTTGTGGATCAGTCACTACGGTGACACCAGCTCGAACTCTGTTATGCTGGTTGTCCAACTAAAGGTCAAATAGATTGTAAAACATTTTTGATCACACTATCTGCTCATATCACGCCGGTCTCAAGGCCGGTAATGTAGATCGCGAAATTTGCTCAGACTAACCAAGTAGGCCACGTCCCAAATAATAGCCGCTTCGTATCGAGGCAGTTAAAAAGGAAGATACTAGCTCTAAACTATCCATAATCATTTTATACATCGTTAACTTCTTAAACAACATGAATTAGTTAACTTACAATCAAGTATATACTAAAATCCTACAAGCCCAATTAACACCATCACAACCTCGTTACGTCACAAGACCACCACATTTCGAACACATACCATTACATACAACACATCCACTCTCAAAGCAACCAAAACCCTAACAACCCACACAATCCACATATCTCACCATCCACAAACCTATACAAACACTACATCACGAACACTACCAAACCAACATACCAACACACAATAACCATCTAATAGCCTTCCCGCACATGCACACCTCTGACAGCACAATATATATTAACTATCCATAGTACCATAAATAATTATTCGAACATAATTATTTTCTAATCACTTATCCCATATTATTCTATAATATCTGGTAAACTTTACAGCAACATATATCTAGCTATCAAAGTACTTCTACTCACATAAATATCCTTATCATCTTATTGCCAATATCCTATATAACTTCTAAATACGAGGATTAGAAATTTAGTTATTCCAGTACGCCTACATCAAGGATGACCCAGAAAAGCGACACGCTCTATCCTTCCCGCCAATTCATCCAGCAGCGTACTGAATAAACTTTGGATGGACATCTAGGCGATGTAGCAAAATATTAAAAGTACTCCCACTAAAATTCATATTAATAATTTTGGACTTCGGTCTGCTAGCAACACTGTAATGAATAATTTTGAATTGGACACATCAGAATAAGTGACATGAGATCAGAGGTCAATAAAAAGGGGTGCGGGGGGGGCACCCTTTTTTTAAGTTAGTTTGCATTATTCCGGGGATGGTGGACGGGGAGGAGAATCAAACAAAAATAGGTATCCCCTTGGAAACATCATCAAAGTCCTCCATCAATCTAATTAAGATATTGACCATCAGATTACCACTAACCAACTTTCTAGATAATATTCCCCACCACCACTGAACAACTTCGATCATATACCGTAATAAAACATGACAAAACACTGGCAAAATTAATATATATTCTCCAAATTTAAAATGGATATAAAGTATAACTTCCACTTACTAATAGAATCAAATCAATCTCTCAGATGTAGGATAAGTTTCCATTATCGACTGAAATATTTTTTTTTACTTAATTTGATACTATACCACCTGTTATACGCATACATTGGTGGATATCAACTAATGACAAAATAATATCACTAATAACACACTTAAATAAAGTCAACTATAACGAACCAATTAAATAAACAAAAAGGTTAGAATCTTTATTTTATTAAACGCTCACAACCTGCATACTGGCACTGCATTGTATAGCCCGATTCGTCAGTGTGTACACATATGAAGGAAATAACATGTCAATAGTGATTGTCAGTACAATACGAACCGCTTAATACTTGAATAAGAAGAATATCAAGACTAATAAACACCTACGGCGAGAACATAAATGAGACAGTTTTTATATACCCTATCCACTCAATCCGGACGTAGTCCGACAACTTAAAAATGATTATGTGTAGATCATTTAAACCATATATGCTTATTAATTGACATATCGGTCACCTCATTATGTAACTGAGGATGATAACTACGTACCTAAGTAATCATCAGGTCATATTTTTTCGGTTAGGTTTATCTGTTAATGAAGCCGTTAACACACGCTTTGGTTGACGTATATACTAGAGTGTGTCATACGTGTTCAGATACATCACATCACTTTAAAATATGCATTCTTGAGATGAGAATCGCTGATGCACACATCACACACACCCACTTTCACTAACATACATTAACGTTTTTTTATCATGCACAAGTCGTAATCCTCTAGTTAGCATACAATAAGACAACGATAATCTGAATTAATTCCCACAGAGCGCATACTACAAACGCACACATTATTCATGATTCGTCCTGATACAATGATATATCTCAGTCAATGATCCTAACTCAATTATAATTTATGGCCATGGATGCTATTGAATCATTAAAACGACATCACTCACTTGTGTTTAAGTCCATAATTACCACGCTCAATTTAAAACCAAAAAGAATCAAATCATTTATGTCTCAACTGTTACACAGCTTGGACTCACATTCCTCATCTATAAAATCTTTATACTCCTCAGCACATATAAATAAGCTCGCGTCCGAACATATAGCAAAATTTGCAACACCAAGTTATCTATCGCTACATACGCCCACTTACTTTTTGGTTCTTAGTTACATACTAATTAATGATCAATTAACTCCGATAATGATACACACGGCTGCACCCACTGAGGTGATACACATTGTCCAGTGGCCTCCCACCCCCACGCCAAAAGGAAAATGTCACTCCATAGACTCCTTGTAGCATATCTGGTATAACAAATGATCACAAAGAGAAAAGCACGCACAGACCATACTTTCCACAAAGCCGATACTTAGAAGTTTGTAGCTCATCGGATTAAGTGGAATAGTAACTAATATCTACTCTCACCCCGACTCATTCACAAGATTATCCACTAGCGATTTACTCTAGACATAATCGTAAGGTAAAATATGATATAGACCTTAAATAAACGCCCAAAGATTTCTTCCTTGCTTGGCACCACCCCCGTCACCCGGTTAATTCTATCGTCGTCTCATAACCAGAAACATCTTAGCACTATCAAAAATAACTATTATAATAAAAAAAAAAAAAAAAAAAAAAAAAAAAAAGAAGAAAATAATATTAACGCTAAATGAAATAATCTACTTAAACAGTTGTTACTACAAATCGAGTAACTTATATCTGTTGAAAATCCATATACCACATCCTAGATGACCCACATTTTTCTTGAAAACGCCATCAGTCATCCCTTACTTAATGATCGAGGTTATGAAATATCCTAATTGATAGACAATACTAGGACACAAAACTACGCTCAAGACAAGAAATGGTTCTCTCTCCCAGACCACAATACCCCACACTTCCAACTTTCTTTCATAACTTTTATTAATACATCTTCTGAATTGTCATTCAAGTCTGCCTTATCACAATCACATGTTCTTACCGGTTAAACCAACATCTCCATCATACACAGAGTTGATCCTCAATGTCCGAATGTGTGATATCTATGTGCTAATTTAATTTTAATCAATTATTTTTGAGTATCGTTCGATAAAACACGTAGCTATATACAATCAATGCTAGGCATCAGACACTATAGGAAGAATTTCTACTTCAAAAAATGCTTAACAACTCTATATTAGAAGTTTAATCGCTTAAGTACTTTAGATCAAAATAAAAATTAGAAAAAAAAAAAAAAAAAAAACATTTAAAAAATTAAATTAAAACTACAGACAAAAAAATAAAAAAAAAAAAAACATATAATCATATAATACATAAATAAACATGAGTACTATCGCTAAATAACACGCTCTAACCAATCAATTTCTTCGGTAAGACATGGGTCCAATTTGCAAGCTAGAATACATCAGATGAAAACTCGATTGAAAAGATTTTAAAATAAGACGCCCGACCAAGTCAGGTTGTTTCTGCTCTCACTTTGATATGAAATGTTATACAAATTCACTTTCGTATAACACGCATCTATACAAACTACAATGCTAACTCAACATAGTAAAGGGTACCTACCTTTGTTTTCCGCCCCTGTTACTCGAAAATAAAAAAGACACCGTTTCTCAAAAAAATTTGTATGTGACTTTATTAATTTGTGTGAATCTTTGAATAAATATTATAAAATTTGCCATATCGCCATTGAATGGGCATTAATTTTTACGCTATGCCTACTATTATTGTTCCAATAATATATTTATTGGATTTTGTTACGATCTGCATAGTTTTTTAATAATTCTATAATGTTATCTTATTCACCCCTACAGATGAACAATATTATAATTGACTATTCTTTCATTATTCACTCTTTAGACGAGAGTAATCTGACGCGGTTTAACGACTTCATTCTTGTTTGGACTAAAAACAAGTATCTCGTAAATTAAAATTCAGTAATCACAGTCAAATTTCACCAGTTTATATCTCTTTACATCACGGACTCCATGCTTCTACGATATCTTTCTGAGAAACTTTTACTATACGTTTTAATCCGGCCACTCGAATAACTGTACTAGGGACACGTATGGCATGCCAGACTAAGTTCAAATTTTCATACAGAATTATACCAAAACATCATCGGGACTTCTCGAGTAGCGTTGTGGCGTACCGCAATATAATCTTACTGCTGCCGTCGGACCAGCCTACTACGTGTGACCACAATCGGATCCTGTAGCCTAGGCATAGATGGTAATCAGCGAGGGAACGCAGTTGTACACAAAACACGCCCAATTTCTCATTAGATATATGCATAAGTGCTGTACGAGTTTATAGGCAAAAAATAATGTCTATCTATAGCTATAATAACTCAGACTTATTAATTCTTTTCAAACCCAACCAATACTATGCTGTTTGAACTCGTTATACTGTTGACACCGTCACGCAGCAATTAAACAACGACTACACAAAGCTTTTTTTAAAGCTCCCTTAAATACTTTTATCATAACTTTATCTACTTTGTGTTCAGTTAATATAATTTAGAAGAATAATCTTACAGACCTATGGCGGTAGCTGGAACGTTTGGTGTTACACAAATAAAACACTAAATCAGCCTTACAACTCATCACCAAACACTTATCAATTAACCACTGTGACGCACCCTCTCGCTAACTCCAATGTTCTGCAAGCCATCAGTAGATTATCAAGACTGAGTCTTGAAGTATATTCATTTATATATCTGTACTAAATATATTTTTATAAAAAAAAAAAAAATTCTATATTTTTTTTCTATAATACAGTCAATTCAGATTTCAACCCTATTTCCAGCAAAAAAAATCTTGAATATAGTTAACTTTGGAAGATCCGCAAACCAAAAACATCAATTATTTACCTCAGCCTCAACGACTTAGATTCAAACTGATTGCCTACCACCCATTCAATACACTTCAACTATACGGTATCGCTATCCGCCAGTAGTATTTTCAAAGGGTATAAGTATCAATACTGTCTACCCATATGTTTCCTCCAAATAGATAATACTTGGCGATATAATTCTCGCATTTCGCGAAAAGTATATTCTAACTTCATCGCAAAATATAAACTTGGCGCCGCATACAAAAATATTACTGATTATTTTGACATTGTTACGCCAAAAAGAATTCATCTTCTGATTAATCTTAAACATACAACCCTACCTGCTATGTATTCCCTGCAAAATGAAAAAATTCGTTTCTTCCTGCAATTTTTGCACAAGCTTTCTAATTGTGGGGACGAGTTTGAATTCGAGATAAAATCTGAAACTTTATACAAATTGTCCACTTTCTCGCAAATAAAAAGGTCGCTCAGCAAGCACCTTTTCGACCACCAGTCTAGTCTCTCGTGGTAGCTGTTTTCCTACCAACATGCCATTGAGATTATCATTATCTCCAACCATCCGGGCGTTAGTAATTCAGCCCTTTTTATTATCTCATACATGTAGTGACTATTTTCTCATCCTAATAAGCTGATACGCCTAACTCCCAATCCCAACAGTACGGTAGTAAAGAATCTTCCGCTACAACGTCTTACGTATTAAGCAGGCAACTTAGCAATACAACCTCTTCCATTGTTAGACTTATACCTTTTCATCCGGCAACAACAATCCTCACTTAATATGAACACACAGGCAATAATAAACCACACATGATGATTTTCTGTTTACCAACAACGTTATTTTTATAACGTGCCATACCTTATACAAACTTAGTACTATCATGATCTTCTCTTATGTCACGCTGAACTATACCTTGTAAGCTGTCTTATCCACTTTAATCATAATCTATCAATTTTAAACGCCAAATATACGCATTCAACCTCTTCGATCCAACATGTAAATAATTTAAAACACTCAACTAATCGAATCTCAACGGAAAAAGCATCAACTCCACATCCACCACCACACATCTACACAAATATAACAAGTAACAAAACAATTAAAACACACCTTAACTATTAAAATATATACGAAAAAAAAATAAAGTAAAACGTATTTTTAGGAATATAGTGATCCATTGGTGTGATTTTAAATCACTTTTTTATCGCATCAAAATATAACCCGTCCACTGGAATACTTTCATAGAATTACAATCATCACTCACCTATCATTCGCTTCAGAAGATGGACCGGGAAGTTGGGGATAAAGCAGGCGAATAGGAAAGGCGTAAAGCCATGGCAACCGCGTGGTAACAAATCCTGTGACGTACCCTCGCCAATCATGTTCGATGAATAGGCGGCCATGCGCGGCGATGCCGGTTTGCCAATGAAATCGTTGAGAAAATCTTCAACTTTTTTATAATTAATTTTTTTTTTTTTTTATTTTAAAAGAAATAGTTTATTAAATAAAACATATCGAACAATATGAACTTCGTTAAAATTCCTTAGTAAAATACGTCAACCGATCACTAGCCGTCTGAAGCCTTGACGAGCCGCATTACCCCAACACGCAGAATTTCTATACGATGGGACAGGGTCACTCTGTGTTATAGGATTTTATTGGGTAAGACAGTGATGTAGGCAGCTTAATGGCAAATCAAATGTATTAAAAAGAGAAAAAAGTTGGGTGGGTATGGGTGGGTACAATTCTTCTGACCGGTATTGCCAACATTTTGCATCAAAAATTTCAAACCGCAGAAGTAGACTTTTCAAAAAAATGGTGCATCAGGGTTGGATCTGGATTTTCGACAACTACTTACTCATTTTACTACAAACTGTCATATATTACATTAGCTTTGTATATTATCTTCATTTCAGTAATATACATGAAAGTTTTTAACATAGTTATATTTTATTCTATTTATTTAAGGCTTAGATATAGATTTATACTGGATCGACAAGAGAAAGTCTTGGGCAGGGCCGCCTTAAGGTGATTTGGTACCCTAGGCACCATTTATTTTGCTGCCCCCCTTTCAACTAATAAAATTCAAAGTAAATTTTGTTATTCGGCCTGCCACCCTAGGCAGCTGCATATCTTGCCTAATGGATAAAGCGGCACTGGTCAGCATTTACTGAGGGAGGGGTAACCGCTGGTGTATTTTGGTGTACAAGATATTGACATTACTTGGTATTAGTGGTATTAATCGTGGTATTAGTTGGCATTTTTTCCATTATACGTGGTATTAGTGTACAGAAATTTGTCAGCGGCTTACCCCTCGGCATTTACCTACATGTGTAGAAGTGAATCGCTATGGCGATGTTGTAAATCGGAGAGAAAAGAATCCAAAGTTTATTATATCCACTTAATCCGACGTTTTACTTCATGGTTACTACTCTTATATCGTATTGCACTGAACACATTGACTGTACACTTCGTACATATGACAATTACTGTCCTCCATTCACGCAGTTGTGCAGTTCTGAACTGTTCAAGAACGCGATAATCTCACTCTCTCCAATTGAGTCATAAAGTTCAGAACTGTTCCGCGCCATATGCAAATCGGCACCCAAAGCCGTGTGTACGTATAATTAAATAAACTAACCGTAAAACATGCTATTACTTAATCACGTACATCCGTAGTTACTTAATAAAATAGGTAATCAATTAATTACAAAATGTATTAAATAGCGCCAAATTCTATTGTCGACCGATCCGAGTTAATAGGTAATAAACTTCGCATTTTTCTTCTCGTATTATAGAGTCTTTTCTTTCTCAGAATATCGTATTGTACTGAACTTGTTGACTGTACTCTTCATATACAGGACAACTGGCAGCCAAAGCCAGTATTATTAAAATATAAACTAACCTTTTTGGTTAGTTTATTTATTGGTTATTTTTTGCTTCTTTATTACGTTAGTGACGTACATCCGCAATTACCTAATATGGCAGATAATCAGTTAATTACATCACGTAGTAAATAGCGCATTTCTATTGTTGACATGTCGACCATTGTAATCAGTATCAATTTATGTATCATTGGATATGTATTAAATAAATTTAGAGGTGTATATGATACATTGATGACAGACAAATGATTGATTATATTGTTAAGTGCTATAAACTAGTACAAAATTTAAAAAAGTTATTTAATAAAGTTAAAGAAGTTCTGGAAAATATTCACATTACTATTATTTAATGAGAACTCTTATCGATTTATAATTTGGTATAAACATTGACATGAGTCATCTTTTTATTACTATAGTCAATTTTCTGCAGACGGCTTATAAAACACGGGCACTATAAATTTTATTATCAAATCAATTTGATAATTTTAAATATTTGTTACGGGTTCCGTGGGTCCACTATTTTAAACTCACGATAAAAAACTTAACAAATTTATTTGTTTCACTCTGTACACACAACTATATACTATTTACAACCCAACTTATGCAACTACTATCACTCTAACGGTATTTCACAATTTAAAACGCGGTATTTTCAAACTTCAGACTTCTTCAGACTGCAAACTTCAAACTTCAAACTTTCCACCCTCGTCAGCGGGGCTTTGTATACCCCCTGGCGGCTTCGTTTCTCCGCATTTTTCTCAAAGAATTCCTAAATACTTTCTGGCGAATGCGCCAGGATTCCTCAATGCACGATTTTTTTTGCAGTAATGCAGGTTATGCAACATATACACCTTGACATTGCCCCCTTCTCAAATTTGTTCGTCCCGATCAAGGTTTCCTGTCTGTTATCTCTTCAATCGATCCAGATCAACATACTTTCATTTTACTTCTAGGGCTGCGTCGAATCCGGTACACAACATAATTTATCCTCTTGATGACTGTATAAGGACCTTCCCATGCTGGAGGTAACTTTGGGGACCTCCCCTTCTTGCGCTGTGGGTTAAATAACCATACCAGATCGTCCTGTTGAAATCCCGTAGAATTAGCTCTGAGGTCTTAACGAGCTTTCATCCGGTCACTGGCTAGCGTAAACTTACTTCTCACGGCCTTATGCATTCCCAATAACCTTTCCTTCAGTTCATCCGCTTAGTCCTCTACGTTCGTGGTGCCGTCGTCTGGTGATCCGAACACATCGAACACCAAGTCACAAGGCAACCGTAATTCTCGACCAAATAAATCTTCGATGGTGAAAGTCCGGTGGTGTTGTGAACTGCACTTCTATATGCCATTAGGAATAGTGGTAAATGCTGATCCCAATCTCTCTGATGTTAATCCACCAAATATTTCGAGAGATGTTCTTCAATGGTTTTATTGAATCTCTCGACCAACCCATCAGACTGCGGATGAAAAGCTGTTGTCCTAGTCTTGTGAATACTAAGCAGATCACACATCTTGTGGAACAGTCTTGACTCGAAGTCCCTTCCTTGGTCAGTGTGAAGCTCCAAAGGAATTCCAAATCTACTGAGGACATTATTGACTAATACTTAAGCTACAGTCGATGCTTCTTGGTTTGGAATGGCTAAAACTTCTGGCCATTTAGTGAAATAATCCATCGCCACTAAAACGTACTTGTTGCCCTTGTGCGGTTCAGGGAATGGGCCTGCAAAGTCAACAGCGATTCTTTCGAATTGCAGTCCAACGTTATATTGTTTTATTTTTCCCCTAGATCGAGTGCTTGGTCCTTGGCAGGCTGCACAAAATTTTACATCTGTCGACACATTTCTTGACACCCTTCGCAATAATCCATTCCCAGTAAAAACGTTCTCTCAGCTTGCTCAAGTTCTTGTTTACCCCAAGATTGGCTCCAGTTTTACCACCGTGAATTTCTTCCAATACCTGGGTAACTTTCTTCCTTGGTACCAGTAACTGAGTTGTTACTGTTCTGCCATCCGCACTTTCCCACGTGCGCTTTACCAATCCATTCTCAATAACCAGTGAATTCCACTGAGCCCAGAGAGCCTTGAAAACGAGCCCTCTGCCCGCAATATCCTGCCACGGTGGTCTCTCGCAGTTACCTTCCTTGAGCCGTAGTATTGCTCCGATGTCTGGATCTCCCATTTGATCTTTCCTCAATTGTGTCGTCGTCAACTGTTCATCGGTTCCAAGTTTTAAACTCCTTATCATGACAGTGCCTTAACGTTGTTCCGTTTTACAGCAGTGCTTACACTCGGTTTGACAGGGTCTTCTGGATAAACCGTCTGCGTTACCAGGCATCTTTCCAGCACGATGTTGGATGGTAAAGTGATACTGTCGGAGCTTCTCGAGCCATCGTGTTATTTGACCTTCAGGTTGTTTCATCTCCATAAGCCACTTGAGAGCCGCATTATCTGTCCTAATTAAAAATCCTTGGCCGTACAGATATTTATGGAAACGATCAACTGCCTTTACAATTGCTGCAGCTTCTTCCGGGTAACGCAGTACTTCCTTTCTGGTTTGGATAGAACTCGACTGTAATATTCTATCACTCGTTCTTCGCCATATTGCACTTGTGATAGCACTGCACCTATGCCGATATTGCTGGCGTCGGTATCCAGAATATACCTCCCTTGTTGTAGTGGGTAGGCAGAATAAGGACTTGAACATTAAAAGCCCGCCTTAAGTTCCAAAGGTTACATCACAATCGGTGTTCCATTCGTAGCCGAATTCATCACCTGTTAAGTCTATGTAGGGTGCAGCTATATTGGCAAATCCCTTGACAAATATTCTGTAATATGTGCATAAACCCAGAAAACTTCTAAGTTTATGTTTGTCGCGAGGTTTATGCCAATCCTTGATTGCAGCGATTTTCTTCTGGTCGGTGTAAAATCCGTCTGCTGAGACTACACGGCCCAAAAATTCCACTTGCCGCTGGAATAAGCTACACATCTTCGGGTTCAAGTACAGGTGAGCATTTCCGTTATGCGGCCGAAGGACTTCTTTATAATTTTCGCAAATGCTCCTCAAAAGTTCTTTCCATAACCAATACATCGTCGAGATAAACCAAGCACGTTTTCCAAGTTAATCCTCTTAACACCACCTTCATGAGACGTTCGAAAGTAGCTGGAGCATTGCATAATGCTACAACGAGCATGATTTGAATTCGGCTCATAGTCCGTTTCCTGTATTAAAAAAGTCTCTCTTTTTCTATATGTCTTCCTCGTCTAGAGCAGCTTGCCAGTATCCACTCTTTTAAGTCGAGAGTGGAGAACCAGCACGAACCTGCCAGATTTGTTAATGTGTCATCTACACGTGGCAGTGGGTAGATATCTTTCTTAGTGACGTCGTTGAGCTTCCTATAATCCCGCAGAATCGTGTACTACCATCTCTCTTCGTCACCAAAACAACAGTAGATGACCATGGACTTGATGATTCTTCGATTACTCCATCTTCTAACATCTTATCTACCATTGTCGCCATTTCTTGTTGTTTGGAAAGGGGAACCCTTCTAGGACGTTGTCAAATCGGCTGAGCATGACCAGTATTAATCCGGTGCTTCACAAAATCCGTTCTTCCACTGTTGTTCTTCTCAAATATACTGCCATGTTTAGCAGGAACGATGCTTGGCCTTCTGTTTTCTCCTCAGCGTGTTAGGTGATTTCCCCAATGGGGGGGGCTTGTTTTCCTTTTCTAGATGTTTTAGTGTTTCTTCGGATGCCTTTTGTGTAACAGCTGACGACACTTCATCACATCGGGTGACACTTATTACAGGTTCGCAGATGGCTATCTTGTCACCTTTTTTGATCTTGACACAATTCGGGAAACCATTCGCAATTCTGATCGCTATATTCTTGTCGGTGTTCAATGATTTTCCTACTAAATACCTATCTTGTTTCTTGTCGCCACTTTGTACCAGTCCAACACATCACCCAGCGATTTTCTCCACTTTACCGAATACGATCTTCTCGGTATTACCAGGTATCACCACAGTTTCCGCTGATCTTAAATCCATTCTTCCTGGTCCCTCGTCTGGATATAACATAAACTCTTCATTTCCGCTATTCAGGCTAATTTCCTTGGTGATCGAACGAAAATCCATGTTACGAATCACATCCATGCCCAGGATGAAGTCATCTTCAATATCTGGCACTAAAACGCTATGCTGGAACTTCAAATTTCCTAACTTCAGTTCGGCGATAGCCTCTCCCCGTACAACGGCCATTTCCCCGTAACTGTACGTAACCACACTCTTCTTCTCAGATGCATCAGCTTCAATCCTTCCACTGAGTTAGCCCGCACAAACGATACCATAGCGCCAGTGTCCACTGTAATTCAGATTCTCCTACCATTGACCTTCCCGTCGATCACCAAACTGTCAGCGGTTCTTCCTAAACTCATAATGGAAAAAATCCTGGGGCTCTGTTCTCCCCAGTCACTACTCGCCCCTTTTAGTTTGATGATTTCAGTTTTTTCTGGATTGCCTACGTTCCCTGGATGGTGAACGGGATCGCATTTGAACGCGGCAATCCCGTTTGATGTGGCCATTCCTGCCACATCAATAGCAACTTATGTCCTGTGATCTTCTATGGTTCTCTGTTCTGGGTTGTTGTTGCTACTCTTGTTCACTAGTAACTCACATAGTTTACTAAACATCTCCTCCAAACGTATGTGAGAATTTCCGGGCTGTTCCTCGACCGTTACCGATCTTATCTTCGGTCTAGGGATATCTCTCTTCTTTTT
>NW_022147170.1:123002-161005 GCF_002938485.1 Sitophilus oryzae
TAATCGGCCGACTATTTAGTTGCATATTTGTAAGCAACATATTCTTATGGATATATATGAATATATTCTTATGGTCCACGTGCAATCAAATAGTCGGCCGATCAGTCGATCGGCAGATATGAAGTCTCATAAGTATGTATTGTTTTCACTTTTGCAACTAAACAGTCGGCCGACTAAAAATTATAGGTCTGCGCGTAGGCTTGTTTTATCGAATTTCCCTCCACAGTCCAAGTCAGGGAATTCAAAATGTCTTGTTTTTCAAATTAATATTTTTAGAAAATATGCGATAATTGTTTCTTTTGAGTAGTTTATTTTTCAATGTAATTTTCTTTATTGGAGATTTTAAAACAAAAAATTTCAACCAGAAAACGAAAACTATTCCAACTAATGATATTATTTGACAATATGCTATTAGTTATGCAGAGGTTGTTAGAGGAAGTTTATCTGGCAACACTGAGTGCAGTCTCGAATTATCATCGGTATCGGTGTCGATTTGTGCTTTCACCATGCTCATTCTCAATCCCGCCTACACGTTTACGAACCGGCAACACTGTATCCCCCCTTTTATTTTGCGTCTCTCTCTGTCAACCGGTCAATTGTATTATTCTCTGTCGTATCCATTAAAACCCTATACACAGTAATTAAATGACCAGGACTGTATATAAGAAAAATGATTCTGATGAGATGGAAAACTATAGACCTATATCCTTGCTCCCAATTATTTCAAAGGTATTTGAGAAATGTTTAGCCAAACAGATAACTAACTACTTTGAAGACAATAACTAACCTATTGACTAACATAATAATATAATAATAATAACAATTGATAATATAACAATATAGAAATTCAATTATTAACAACAATAAAACAATTAATAACAAAATAAAAGCAACTTGCGATGCAAATATAATAAATAATGTTTCATTCTATTATTTGCACAAATTAAATGGTACACAAATACTATTTTAAAAATATATAAACAAAATATATATCAAAAAATTCCAGAAAACATTATTTTAACATCTAGATGGATAGAAGATGTTCTTTTAGATTTTTCTTAAACAATTTCATGGACTGTGACATTTTACATTTTAAATCAATATTTAAACCATTGAATATATGTACAGAAACCATATATATACAGAATTCTTTTGACAGAGCACAAGCAATTATATTTAAACAGAGGGCCCTTTTTTAGCCAGCGAAGTTCCTTTATTTTTGCGGAAATATGATCATACTTGCGAAGACCGTAAACAAATCGACAACACGAATTTTGTATTTTTTGTAGGCCATAAATTGCTAAACTATCCAAACATGGAAGATATACTGTATTACAGTACAATATTTTTGATAGTACGAGACTTTCACACATTTTTTTCTTCATATTAAAAGATAATAGACTTTTTGCACAGCTTTAAACTTAAATAACATTGTTTAGTTAAGTGGGTGACATGCTCAGTAAACTTTAAATTTTCATCAATATAAAGTCCTAAACAGGACTAGCAATTCTTATTTTAATTTCAGAAATATTAGATTCTTTTCGTCATCGTCAGTATTGCGCAGTCCTTTTTTGCGATTTAAGTAAGGCAATTGAATGTTTGGATTTGGAGATTCTCTTGAAAAAACTTAAAGCTTACAATTTTTGTACACGAAGTATTAATCTGATAAAGTCCTATTTGAAAGACAGATATCAGACAGTACAATATTCTGGGGCGATATCAGAAAAGCGCAAACTAAGTATTGGCATGCCCCAGGGATCTGTTTGGGCCCCATTTTTTTTTGATTTTCATTGATGATCTGCCTCTTTTTGCTGACGCACTGCAGAACACTCTTTTTGCTGACGACACGACGATATTAGTGCGAGGCTCTTCATTGGAAGCATCCATTGAAGCGTCTATGTTTTCTCAGGATATGGCAGAAGATTGGTTTAAAACTAACAAATTACTTTTGAATAAAGATAAAACAAACAGAATGATTTTTTCAATGAGAGACATAAAAGATTCAAGATTAGACCCTGTAAAATTTCTGGGAGTTTATCTCGAGCCACGACTACAATGGGGTGCTCATATTGACGCACTCGCAAGTAGGTTGTCTAAAGGTTTGTGTTTATTGTGTGGTTTAAAGACCAGAGTATCGACGGATGTATTGATGACTGCATATTTCTCCGTTTTCCATAGCCACTTACCTACGCAATTCTTGCATGGGGTCACTCTCCCGGTATTTCCCGGGTTTTCCGTTTGCAACGAAAAGCTCTGAGGCTTATTGTAGACGAATCCAGAACAGTATTTAAAAGAATGAACGTACTTAAATTGCCATCCATTTATATATTCCAGAACCTGCTTTATATAAAGGAAAATTTGCATTGTTTTGTGGCGCACGAGAACATACATAACTATACTACAAGGTATAGAGAGTACATTGTACCTATAGAGGGTGTCCCAGAAATGAGTGCAGATATTTTAAGGGGTGGTAGATCTGGCCAAAAGAAACATATTTTCTCTTTACCATTTTTAAAAAAAATTGAAAATAACCGAGTTATTTAACTTTGAAAGTTTAAAAAAAAAATTGCGACATTTTGAGAGCCGCCGGGGAATCTCGCGGATCCCCCGGCGCGAGGGAGAGATCTCGCAGATCTCGGCTTGTTCGCCGCCCGCTGTTGCCACATCGACTAGAAAGACTTAAAAAGTACTTGCAAAATCCCACACCACCCAAGAGGTTCTGCAGAGGTGCGTTACTTTTTTTAAGTGGGTAATCTCCAGTAGCCCTACTTTCCACATTCCACAAAATACACTAAAAGAAAAAAAATCTTACCAAACAATAAAAAAAGATATCCCTATAGCAGAGAGATACAACTGCAGAGCTTTCTTTTTTTCCATTTTACCACTCTTAAAACTGCACATAACACTACACCGAGGGGTGTCTCACTAGGGTAAAAAATGTACACGTATTGCCAAAATGTCATTTTATACAAGACTGCCAGTGACTGCCGACGACTGCCAGTGACTGCCAAAGACTGCAAGCGACTGCCAGTGACTGCCGACGACTGCCAGCGACTGCCTGACGACTGCCAGTGACTGCCAAAGACTGCCAGCGACTGCCAGCGACTGCCAGCGACTGCCAACGACTGTCGACTCAGCGGTATCTTAAGTTCCGGGCCTTTGTCGACCCTTAACATAAACTATTTATCAACACATATACAGGGTGGGCCAAATTGGATGTTTTTAAAGGGAAGCATCTTTTTCTGTAGGAGATAGACGAAAACTAACATCGGTGTCTGGAGCTTAATTTTTATCAAAAACGTGATGGTGAAAACCGCACATAGATATCTGTTACCGTTTCGGAGTTACGGGATGTTTTCAGAAAAGTACATTTTTAACAAATCACCGTAACTTTTTTGCTATTTATATAAAATTTTGTTTTTTCATGAAAACATTCTCAAAGCACCTTTTTATGTAGAATTTAATGGTTTAAGAATATATTTTTTAAATTAACAATTTAGGAATTATGAATAGAAAATTTGATATTTGATATGGGACACCCTGTATATTTTTAATTCATTGAAAAGAATTTAAAATTAACTTAATATTTTGCTCGTTTCCTCTTCATTCCAGATATACAGTTTGTAAAAATTCGCCCACTTTGAATAAGTCGGCTTTGAACGGCGGAATAATATTTGCAATGAGAGATGCAGAATTTTATAACAATTTAAATTACATTTAACAACATCAACACATTTAAACTATATCTAACAACAATAAAAATTAATATCAAACCAAGACTTGAGATTTTGGTTGTTGGATATGTCGACCGTCTTCTGATATGGATAGACGGGGCCGTTTTTGAACAGTTCTCGCGGAATTAATTAACTCAGTGGGGATGAAAGATACCCTCGCATAAGTAGTTCTAATTCTTGCCTAGATTATATATGGGCAATTTAAAAATAAGAACCTTTATACTTCCGCAAAAATAAAAATCCATAGGAACTAAGTCCACCGCGCCGGCCTCGATGTCCAACGCCTGGGGTCTTGGTTAGCTATTCAATTATTCTCGAAATTGGCTGCAATAATTTGCTGATAAATTCAGCATTCTGAGGCGGTGCCTTGTCTTGCTGGAAAAATAAGTTTTCGTTTTCGATTTTTTCGAATATACGTCCCAGAAATAAGTGCAAGTATTTTAAGGTGCAGTAAATCTCGATAAAAGAAACATATTTTCTCTTTTTCGTTTTTCAAATAAGTCCAAAATAACGGATTTATTTTACTTTGAAAATTTCGAAAAAACATGATTTTTTGCTATAATTTTGAGAACCGCTGGATCTTTTCTGGATTTTTTTTTCTTGTAAATTTAATCTAATACCTATGTTGCCATATTATCAAGAAATTATGTTTTTTTAATTAAAAACTAAAAAAAATCCAAAAATTTTTTAAAAAAATTTCGAATTTTCAAAAAAAAATCTCATAGGCGTGTTCCTGGGGTTGAATTATGCTACAAGTTAAAATACTTGCACTTATTTCTGGGACACCCTGTATATACAGGTTTCAAAAAACATGTGCCATCTTTCCCCACATAAAAATAAGATTTATTTTCATATCACCATAGGTCCGATTCTGCTTTGTTACGTAGCTACAGAGTGTTAAAGTCTTAATAATATATTTTCGATTTATTGTAATTTTTTTCCAAGTGCTTTTAGTGATTGGAATGAAATTTTGAGGGTAAAAGTTACTATTAATACGATATATTTTAACGCTAAAAAAGTGTCAACATATTCACCAGGGACGTGCATATGGGTTTTCTTTGGAATATTTTTCTAAAAAAAGCATGTACGACATTGCCTTTTTGTCTCTTGTTAGCGCAATAGTGTAAGTCGTTTAATGCCGATTAAAAGTTGTCTCTTCATATTTTTTCCATTTCGCTTTTCATTTGATTCAAGTCTAGAAACCTTTAAAAAAAAGTTAATATCATTAACTTGCAAAAGTTTTAAAAAGTACATTTTGATTCCTCATCAAAAAATATGAAAAAAGTTATTATAAACATGGGTATGGAAATGCATAGTTTTAGAGTTACAGGGTGTTAAAACTTTTTAAAATTATTTTTTTTTGTAATAATTATCTTAAACATCATTATTTTTTTTTTATTGAAAATGCTGTATGTTGGACTAATAGTAATGATAACAAACAGTAATAATATTTAATAATAAGTTAGGTAAAATATATAATTTATTAATTTTATTTTTATTTTAATTATATGAAATCTGAAAATCTGAAGATTATTGATAAAAAAGTTATTGATGCAAATTGATATATTAAGTATAACCTTTTTGGTATAACATTGTTAAACAAACATTAACAAGTCATAACATATCAGATCATAGAACTAAAAAAGTACTATTACATAAAAACAGGTGATACAATACTTCAAAATTAATTTTAACATAATATGAAAACCGAAAAATCAAACTGCAGACACAACCACACTTATCACAACAGAAATTAACACACACTTCAGGCAAATGTCCAAGAAAGACTGATCATTCTGATTGGTCCTGGTCGTAGCTCACGTCCTATTTTCTGTAAGGAAAATCCCTGTACAAACATTTTTTCATTATTTTGACGAGCAGCGCCAACAGCCGTCGTGAATCGAAAACTTTTGCCGGATTTTGAATATTTAACTTACATAGCTCTGGTCGGTAGTGGCAGTTGTTTTAGCCCGGTGGTACACTGTGCGTTTTTGCGACTGTCTTGTCGCAGAAACACTGGCGCAAGCGCTATGTGTAGTTTATTTATAGTCGATGCCGGTGCCGCGCGTTTCTGCGGCAACCACAAAAACGCGCAGTGTATAACCGGGATCAGTCGCACCAGTAAAAAAGTATGTATTATCATTTTTTCCGATAGAATCTACAAATTTTGCGTCACTGATAATTTTTACCGTATCGAAATCTAACATTTCTCTAAATCTATTAATTTTAATATATAATATCATATCGAGGGTCACAAGGCAGGATCTCGTATGCTTTTTTAATAAAATTATAAAACAATTTTTGCTATATTTTCACAAAAAATAATTCAAAATATTTCATTTGATAATAAAGTATTGATATCTCGGCTCTATAAGATAATAATTCGTTTAAAAAATTATAATAATTTAATGTAAAATTGGGTATGTTTTGAGATTTTCCTGGAAAATCGTATCAAAAAATGATACGAGTTACTCAGACTGTGACCTTCGATATACAAAAAGTTACCGAATTGTACGTAGAATCTAATTATAAAATAAAAATAGGGTATTCTCATTAAAAATATATGTTATATCCGAACAACAATCACAAATCCAAACATTTTTTGAAGTACCCTGTATACTCTACAGTAATTTTAAAATGTGCTTATTAACCTTCCTTATAACTTTTCTGTTTAACATTTTGTTCTAAATAGCGTTAAAAAAAACAAAACCAAAACATTTTTGATATACCTTGAAGTCGATAAGTAGGTAATATATGAGAGACCCTCCTCCTCATTTCTACCTCCTACTCCTCATTTCTACCTCCTCTTAATTTCCACTACTTTTATCCCCACTATATCTCTACCTAGTCATATATAGTTTGTAAGGTAGGTCTTTAGAAGAAAGTAAAGCGAATCTCTTATTCATCGAGAGTGATGCAATACAATAAGAAAAAAATAACTAATGCTGTTAGAAAGCTGATTCAAAAATATACTGATTTCCATCAATCTATTTCTCATCAAATAGTTTTAATTAATCAAAAAGATTTATTTTTGCCAAAAAAATTGTCATAGGATAACTGAGTTTTGTGCTGATTTTCTATTACAAAGGATTAATCTTTACGAGTTTGTGCGTGCATTGGGACATACATATTTTGCAAGTGAACTAACACACATTGTTCCATACCTGAGAGTAACGAAGAATTCAAAAGTTATAATAGAAATGTTAAAGGTGTTCGAGCGGTTCCACTTGTTTGACGCTAGAGATCAGTTACTGCAAAGATTTAAAGACAAGTTACCACAACCCGGAGAAGTTAAGAGCACAATATCAAGAAAACAGACTTCTTCGTCAATATCGTGCTCCGGAATATTTAAAAAACTATATTTTGTTTTAAGGTGAAAAATGTCAAGTCAGAATATTGAACTTATTAGCGCAGTAATATGTATTCATCAAGAATTTTATGAATCATTTCATGAAACATATCAAAAACTTAGGCAGATGGAAAAAATATATTATGATATGATTCGTAAATATAAAAAAGGAATGAGTGCGTGTGCACAATATTATGAAAATTATGATATATTAGGGTATTCTCTGTAATGATAGACTTAGGCTTTATAAATCAAATAACATACTTAAATAAATTTGTTAAAGATCGGGGAATACCTTACGAACAAGTAGCAGATGATGTAAACACTAAATAAATAGCAATTTAGTTAATCAGGATAATTCATCCAATAACTTAGTTGATGTAGAAGTACTAATTTAGTATAAAATTATATTTTAATAAAAGATGTAATAAATACTATATAGATTTTTATTCATTCATAAAAAAATTATCATACAAATATAAAACATTTGATAATGCACACATACAATTTGACTTAGAATGATAAAAGCATTTTGGTGGTCCGATAGGCAAAGCTGGTTGTTCATCTATTTCAATTACTGTTTTTTGGAATATTTCTTTACAAATTCTGCTTTTTCAGTTCCTTTAACATAAACAAATTCCACTTCAGCTTCTTCAATAAGTTTTTCAATTATATTTGAAAAATAATGGTGAGGTGTAAATCCTTCATTCCAGTTGATACAATGATGATTTTTCATTAGCTATACCGCTTGTCTGTGACATTCTGGTGACAGAAAGTCTAATGGATAGGGTTTCTTAAAGATATAATGTGAGATTCTATATCCATCAAAAGCTGCAAGTTCTTTAGGTAAAAAGGTGTTTTTCTCATCTTTAAATCCTTGTATATCCACAATCAACCTCATATTTTTAGTTCACTAAACTTTTTAATTAGGCTTTTTTGCCTTGAGTAATTTGCAATTTGTTCTTTCAATTTTTGTATTTTATAAATAAATTTTTGTATTTCTAGTTGTAGTGTTGAAGACATATCTATTACTACAGACACTATGTTTACTTATTTATATTAAATCTAAGAGGGTGGCGGTAAAAGTTTATAATTGTTTAACAATCTTTGTTAAAGGATTGTAACTAAATAATTTATCATGTAAAATAAGATCTTTTATTATCTTCAGAATTCAAAGCAATTTTATGTATTAATTCAGTAAAAATTTAATGTAGTCTAGAACGAAAAACATACACGGAGCAAAAAACTTTAGAATTATTTTCTACTACATCTTTATAGTGGATAAAATGCAACTGATTTTTAATAGCATGTTTTCTTATAACTTTAGCTTTCTTTAATAAACCATTTTCGGTTTTTACACAGTAAGCTTTTGCTCCGGTACCATAGAAAGCTACAATGGGTTCACCAGCATATTCATCCTTAAATTTGCCAACCACTGATTGTGTTTTTGGCATATTATGCATATTATTGGGTACATAATTGGAAGTGTCAAATTTATGAATATTTCTATGCATATCATGGTAAACATTTTCTGTTGTCACTTCCAGAATAAAAGAATCTGTATCAGTATACAAAAGAGATACGTTATCTTTATACAAAGGGTGTAAAAAATTATAAAAAAAATCGTACATGACAGTTTTTGATATGTCTAAAATACAAAATCCAACGTATATTGGTTTATTATAAGTAACTAGTATTTTTTTCATTTGAATAGCGACTAAGTTTTCTGAGAAAATTGTTAAGTCCTTGAAGTATGGCTTTGCTATTAAATTTTCAGCTCCATCTTTTCTTTTATTTTTTTCCCATTCGGTAACAAGTCTTACATCGACTCTCCTATCCACATTTTCCATTGTTTTTCCGTATATACTATTATTTGCTAATTTGTATGTGTGGCGATCAAATTCATTTTTCGATTGATTTCGTAGTGTGGTATTTAAGTCTATAAATTTTTTTAACCAAGCAGATGGTGAAAATTGTATAACTCTATGAATTTTAGAAATGTTAAGTCCATTTTGTAGACATTGTTTTAATAATCGGTAATGAATTACATATTTTGACTTATTTTTTAAATTTGGTATTAATTTTGTAGATTTTGAATTAGGTGGTTTATAATTTTCAGGGCAAAAAGGAAAATCATTATGAGTGTCGTGGAGACTTTCAGGATATTCCAGATCAACCTCTAGAACATATCCTTTGCTAGATGTATTAGAAATTGAAAAAATATCGAGATTTTTTATTTCTTTTTCGGTTAGCCATACAAAATCACCTGTTGGCAGATATTGGGACATAGCAAATACATATAAATTTGTTGCATCATAGTACATTATATATTTATTAGGTATTGTTGCATCAAAATTTGATAGAAAAGGATTGTTTGCCTCTGATTTCCGTGTTATGCATGAACTTACCCCACCACGAACGCTATTTTTGAAAAAATGCAACATATCCGGATCTGTTAATAATTCCAGTTCGATGCCTGTATAGCGTAAACACGCTTCCCATGATAAGCCGGGAAATGTGTAGAAGTGTGCAGGGTCTAGTTTATACGTAGACAAGCATGTTTTTCGAAAATTTTCGAAAATATCAGCTAAAAGTAAAGTATCTGATAGCAAATATATATCTGAATAATGTCCTATACTTTCACATTCGAAAAGATCCCAAACTTTAAGAGCTCTTTGGTATTCCTCGTCGGAAATATGTTCATCTGTTAAACTGTTAAAAAACTGATCTTTTTTAGGTAAAGCAGTTTCCTCTAATTTTTCAAAACTGTCAATATAACTATATGGAAATACACCTTTTTGACGAATAAGTTTAAATTGTTCCTCATCTTCGAAAATCTTTTTTATTTCTTTACATTGTTCATCTTTTAAACTATCTGCTAAATTAGATAGAGGAAATGATAAGAATTGAAAGGAGTCACTCAAAGATAAATCTCAATGATAAATTTCTTTTTTTTAAATTTTTTGTATGTTTATCAAAATAATTATCTACGAGAATGTGTTTTTCAAAAGAAATATATTTCTCTTTATTTTGGGCAATTACTGATAGTTGTTCTTTATTTGAACACATACTCTTTGTAAATAGGTGACTGTCGTAATTACGTAAGTTGTGCATTATAACTGGAATAAAATTAGGAATTTTAAAGTTTATATTACATAAAGAGTGAGCCGGCCCTCTATAGTTGCCTGTAATGTGTCAATGATCGGCAACTTTATCCCCTAAAAGCGGTTTTTCACGAATATGACAGTGTGTGGCATTATTATGTGTAGTTTGTTCTAATTGGGATAGAGTATTCATTTTTTTAGGATTTCTTAGAAAAGTGTGATATAAATTTAATACATCTCGTTCTAGATAATTTATAAAAACTTGTTCGCTATTCAAACCTCTATATTTTTCAAACTTAGAATATTCATCATCAAATGAACATTTGATGTAATACATAAGAAAGAGTATGGAATATGTTCAAATTTTTTTAGTGTATACTTATAAATTATTTGGATTTTCTACATCATAATTCTCATTCAAAGGTTTTAAAATACATTCAAAATCTGCATATACTATAAAAGGAACTTTCATTTGCTTTTGATAATTAACATATTTTAATGTGTTTTCATATGCTACATTTCCGTATTTGTCTTTAAATAATTCTTTAGAAGGTAAATTAATTCTAACATGATCACAATCATAACTATTATGATACTGTAATTTTTGTTCTGTGTCAAAGTATTGAAGACATCCTTCACACAAATATTTTCTTCCATTGTGTTTACTAAGTTGTTTAGAAATTAATTTAGAAAGATTGGAAATGTAGCAATAATGAAAATTTCCGTCATCATCATTTATTAATAATAAATTAACATGAATATTTTTTCTATCACTAGAAAAATGTAGAGGACCAATTATTTCATATTCTTCATTATTAGAAATTTTATTATAATATTTTTCTAAACCGTACACATTGATAGAAATATTATTTTGATTTTCAAAATTTTTAATGTCTTTTAATGATATTGGAAAATCAATACCTGTAGTGTTCAAAACTGTTGAATAGTGTGGGTATGATGATGTTTGAAAATCAACACCTGTTGGAGGATGAAGGGCTGCAACTACGGACCATGCGAAGCAGTAGTCATCGTTATTTCTTATGTTGACGACAGCTTGACGTTGAGTTATTTCGGGAGGAAGTTCAATAAATGATGACGCTCTCAAAGGGTTGAATTTGTTGATGTTAATTTCCAAAAAAAGGAGATTTAGTAAAATCCATCCTGAAACAAAAAATAAAATTAATGTATTATGTTACATTTATATTAAAAATATAACACTTACCAGAGTCCTTTTCTGCGAATTCATCAGCCTTGTTGTCAATAATTGTTAAAAACTCTTCTACTAAGTCCTTTGTTGCACTGCTGTTACAAATTACTTTAAATGGAGTGTTGAACGATTTGACATCATGATTATCGTTACTGGGGTTATAGTAATATCCAAAAAGTTCTATATTGACTTTAATACAAGTATGTTTTTTCAGTTGATTGTCAAACACCCGTAGAATCTTTTGTTCCAATATTTTAAAATAGTTTTTAACATTTAAAATATTTTCTTCGGTAGATAATCTGTAGGATATTATCCTTTCCTTGAAAGCTGATTTTATTACTTGAATTCCTTTTTCCTCCAACGTTTTACAGTTGTTTTTGTGACTGTTTGAACGCAGATGACCAACCCACAAATTTTGTAAAATATGTTCTTTACATTCTGAACAATATTTTTCTATAAATGAAATTATTTTGTTAGTTTATAAAATTATACAATGGGAATGTCTTACTTTTTTCTTCAGCTGCTGACCTCCCCAAAAAACGGTTTAGAAAAGAAGACTTTTTGCACGCATTCTTTAAGTGACGAGTTAAATTATCTTTACGACTGAACGCTTTTTGACAAGATGAACATGTGAACATGTTTCAATTTAATTCTGTAATATAAGATTATGTTGTATATTTGAATATTTAAAAGGTTATGAATAAATTTTGGAAAGAAGAAGGTAAAAAATATTTACCTGTAAACAGTCGAGAATTATTAAAACACGAAACCACACAAACACCTTGCAAGCTCAATCGTAGTGAGAAATATTGTTGCAGTCGGGCGGTAAAAGCAGATTCTTTTATAATTGGTTCGTGACTAAGGATGTTCGATTTAAATCGATTCTGCAGAAAATCGATCTTTTGTCATGCGATTCCCGATTTTTTTACAAAAATCTCTCTATAAAAGAAAATATTTATAAGACTAACATTGTAAAACAGTGAGAAAAAGTCTTACCCTTTTTTCAGCAGACTTTCCAAGCCATCGGTTGAAAAAACTTGACTTGCTACAGGCAGTCCTCATATGGCGTAATAGATTATCTTTACGATTAAAAGATTTAACACAAGATGTACAATTGAATATGTTGATATTTCAGTTCTACAAAAGAATTCTATGTTTTAACTTATATTATTAAAATATTATTATGTTGTATCTATGACCTAATCATGAAAGAAATTTGGAAATTGTATATTATATTGGGCAGTTAGTTGGTTTTGTGATTTTGTGTTTGTTGGTGTAGTTTGTCTATTTTTTTAATTTTACTCTAGTTACTGTTCATGTATCCATGATGAATTAAATTTAGACAGTCAGTTTTGGTAGTGCGTTTGTTGTCTGTTTTGTGGCTTTGTGTTTGTTGGTGTAGTTTGTCTATTTTTTAATTTTACTCTAGTTACTGTTCATGTATCCATGATGAATTAAATTTAGACAGTCAGTTTTGGTAGTGTGTTTGTTGTCTGTTTTGTGGCTTTGTGTTTGTTGGTGTAGTTTGTCTATTTTTTTAATTTTACTCTAGTTACTCTTCATGTATCCATGATGAATTAAATTTAGACAGTCAGTTTTGTTAGTGTGTTTGTTTTCTGTTTTGTGGTTTATCTGTTTGTTAGCGGTGTAGTTTGTCTATTTTTTTAATTTTACTCTAGTTACTGTTCATGTATCCATGATGAATTAAATTTAGACAGTCAGTTTTGGTAGTGTGTTTGTTGTCTGTTTTGTGGTTTATCTGTTTGTTTGTATAGTTTGTCAATTTTTTTAATTTTACTCTAGTTACTGTTCATGTATCCATGATGAATTAAATTTAGACAGTCAGTTTTGGTAGTGTGTTTGTTGTCTGTTTTGTGGTTTATCTGTTTGTTAGCGGTGTAGTTTGTCTATTTTTTTAATTTTACTCTAGTTACTGTTCATGTATCCATGATGAATTAAATTTAGACAGTCAGTTTTGGTAGTGTGTTTGTTGTCTGTTTTGTGGTTTATCTGTTTGTTAGCCGTGTTGTTTGTTTATTTTTATTGTTGAGTGTTTGTTGGTTATATTTTTTTACTATTTATGTGAATTAAATTATTTAAACAGACAGTTTTCTTAGCGTCTTTGTTGTCTGTTTTGTGGTTTATCTGTTTGTTTGTATAGTTTGTCTATTTTAATTTTACTGTAGTTAATGTTTAGTTGTGTTTTTGTATTGTTTATTTGTCCATAGTGATTTACTGACTATTTTTATCTATCTTTTGTTAATCTATTTACCTGGGTGTTTTTATAATGCTATTTTAATATTAATAACGAGTTAAATTTTGAAGAATATTATTTGTGTAAAAATATAATTAAGAACTGGACAAGTTTTTGAATAGAAAGTCTTAATTTTATTAGATTAATATGTAAAACTATAACTTACCAAAACTATAGATATTAACTTTCAACGACTTCTAACCTAATCTTAACTTTAACTGACTAATCGTTTTTAACTGACTGAACGTCTTTTGCAAGCAAGCACACCAAGCAACTGGTCTGTTTTCAGGTCTGGCAGGTCTGCTTCCAAAGCTAACAGGTTGACCCTGAGATCGTTGAACCTATATGTCTTCGCGGTACTGGTTTTCTTTTTTAAATTTTATATTAGAGATGAGCAATGATTTGAAATATCGATAAAATGTGGTTATATTTAATAATAATATATTAAACTGGTTGTGTTGTTGTTTTCTAATGTGTGTTTAGAATTAAATGAAATATTTTATTGATGGAAACATTGGATCTCTGGATCTCTAGAACTTTTTTTAAATGATATTTATCTGTCAAATCAATAGAATTTTTACATGATGTGAAATAAAACTGCAAATATTTATAGTCACATTTATTTTAATCCCCTTTTTATACTCTGGACAAAGTAATATCTAATTATATCTTTTCGAAACTGCACTAAATATTTATAATGTAAACCACATAGTGGACAATTAGTTGTCATTTTTGCATCATAATGTAAATCATTCCATGTTAATATACAGTTTAAGCAAAAAAAGTGTGAACATGTATTTGGCACACAAATTTCGTAGCAATCAATCATGTCTTGACAAATAGCACAAAACTGTCGCTTAATTTCCTCTACATTTTCTTTTGTATATTGTTCGCAGGTTCTAGATTCTTCTTCTTCCCTAGGAGGAGATTGTAATACACTAAGATTGATGTTGAAAAGTAAAACTCGTCTGTTGAGAGAGGGTTTGTAAATTATTTTCGTCGGTCATTCTGAACTAATACTTACTTTTGGATGTTTTACTATATATGATTGGATATTGATATAGTGGGGGTAGAAATAAGTGGGGATAAGAATATCTTTGTTTCTCTATATCACCCCCTCTTTCCTCCTCTTTGAAGAAAAAGTAGGAATGAATCGACTTATTATATATGGATCGATAGTTATTATCTAAATAGATAGACATTTTTAATATAATGAAATATCGAAAAGTAGTATATCGATATTTCTGTACGTCCCTATAAGCGAAGAGTTCGATGTCGTAGAATAACGGTACAAGGAGGGAAAATCACAGAAAATGAGGAGGCGGGTCTCTCATATATTACCTACTTCGATAGCTTTTCATTATATATTATACTGCAGTTATTATGAATTAATTTAACATCATTAACCATAAAACAAAAATCTATCTGAATGTATGTGAAATTTTCGAGAAAATTTTCTTTTATCCGATCATCATGAGTCGTTTTATATATATTTTGTTAAACAAGAATTATGCTGCAAGTTTTTTTACATTAAATTGAAAAAAAATATACATATACAGGGTGCTACAAATTCGAGGTACGAGCATTGGTATCTAGGTAACCGTAATAGATACGAAGATGGTTAAATTGGGGCAAAGTTGTGCCTTGGGATGTTCACCAAAATGCCATAAAAAAGTTTAAAAAATTTCAAGGATTGCTTTGCAGTTTTTGGAAAAAAAAACGGATTTTTTTGAAAATCAATTTTATTTTTCCTGCCGTTAGTTTTTAGAAAATCAAAAACTAATTGCACATTCTCAAAACCACTTTATTATGGCTTTATCTGATAGTATTTTAGATTTTCAAATTAGCTGATAATTTATGAAATACAGAGACCGACTTGGTATTTTTTAAATACGGACCTGCATTTTTTTATTTCAGATTTTGAAGAAACTCAGTCTCCCTGAATACAACGATATGCGCACACTTTTCCTTTTTTTTGTTTCCAGACATTTAAACACAAAATTTATTTAAACTTATTTCAAGTCCGGCTGTGTTTTTAAATATTTAAATTATTCATCGTTACAATATTGATAAGCCATCAAAATTTAACTATGAATTGAGTAAAAACATTGAATACGAAAAATCAAATTCAATAAAAAAATAATTGCATTACTTGACATCATTTGTAAAAGTGAAATCAATATTTTTCAACATTTACAATAAAGAGTACAAAATTCATTCGGAAGTATTAGAAGAAGATATATGTTCAAAGAGCTATAAATAAAATTGAAAGAATAGTAAACTTGTGCAATAGGCAAGGTGGTAACCCTTTCGAAAATGTAGAGCATTAGAAACTAGTTTGTAGGTGATTTATTTATAATAACTACGATTAATATTATGCATATTGTTAGATCGTAAACTGAGAATTTCAAATTCACAATAAAAAAATTTAAAAATAATATCTTTAAATTGCTGAGCTGGATATTATTTATTTGAATCTTCTTCAATTGGCCCTGATGTTCCCTAATTCAATGTTGCGCTGATCAATATTATTGCAATGAATATAATCAGATTAACTATTTTAGAAACCAGGGTCGGACTTGAAAATATTTTAAATAATAATTAAATAGTTTTGTTGTTGTTAAGGTACCCAAAACAAAAAAAGTATAAAGTGTGTGCATATCGTTGTACTCTCAGGAGACCAAACTTCAACAAAAACTAAAACAAAAAAAATGCAGGTCCGTATTTAAAAAAATGGAGTCGGCCTCTGTATCTCACAAATTATCCGCTAATTTGAAAATCTAAAAATACTTCAACAGATAGCCCTAATAAAGTGGCTATGAGAATATGTAATTAGTTTTTTATTTACAAAAGTAACGACAGGAAAAAATAAAATTGATTTTCAAAAAAATTCGTTTTTCCAAAAAAACTCAGCTATCCTGGAAATTTTAATTTTTTTTGATAGCATCTTGAGGTATTACATCTCAGGGCGCAACTTTGCCCCAATTTTAACCATCTTTGTATCTACGGTTTCCGAGATACCAATGCTCGTACCTCGAATTTGCTTAGCACCACCATATATTTGCTTCAAAAATTGAAGCCAAGTTTTATACAAAACAGCCCGAAATTTGCCGATTGACTTCTGAATTCCAAAGAGACTGCCAGCGACTGCCGCGACTGCCTGGCGACTGCCCAGTGACTACCGCGACTGCCTAGCGACTGCCAAGCGACTGCCGATCGACTGCCGAGCGACTGCCTATGACTGCCATGTAATTATAGGCGACTGCCGTAAGACTGCCAAAGACTGCCAGCGACTGCCAAGAAAATGTACATGTAATTCCAACAGTGAAACACCCCTCGCACTACACTAAATAACATCACTTCACTACAATTCTTAACAACACTATGCAAATTTTCAACTGTGGAAATATTGGCTCCCCTATTAATTTTAGAGCTAAATCGTAAATGGTTTTTAAAGATACATTACAAATTTGCACAAGGGGATACAATATCTCGACAGTTCAAAATTTGCATGGGATATCCTATATTTCCAACGATGATGCACCACCCGGTATACCCTTCGCTTCTTGACTGCATGCTATTATAATAATTGTTCAAAATGACGACCTTCATTTCCAATACATGCTCTCCTTCTTCTGAGCATGGAATTTTTAACGTTTTGCAGCAATTTTTCATTGCTTTTCCCGAATCCCTCAAATGCTGAACCATACTTACAAAGGTTCGAGCATTAGGGATTTATCTATTCGGATACTCTTCGGAATAAAGTCTCCGAGCTTCTACAGCGCTTTCCCCTGCCAGAAAGTACCTATGCTCTTAACATATCCACCTTCTCTGAATTTCTATACTCCATTGCGATTTGCCTATACCGATACCGATTACCGACACAAAAATATGCACTAACGAACATTTCACAACACTTTAAACACAATCTCCGATCACTTTCTCGAATTTTAAAATCTCGATAATATTAGAAATTAGATCGATTTCTAATAGTGTACATGTTATGTGTACATCCGATTAATAATGTCGTTAGTAGGAATCTGTAATTTTCTCCCCACCTCCAATTTCATTGGAAAAAACGGCGGCGAGTTTTCTGCTTTTGAAATTACGATCGATGGCATTTTATAGTGTAAAAGTGGATGGTAAATGGCATCGATCGTAATTTCTCAGGCAATTTAACGTCTTAGCATGTATACTTATTTCTTTATCAAAAAAGCTTTAGAGAAAAAAAAATAACTGAACATGTTAGTAGCTTTATTACTAATTAACTATTCAAAACATGTTCTGATATTACTAAAAAAATTTAAGTAAAAAATATAGCAAATTTTATTGTTTGACGACGTTATAATTAACAATAGGCAAATGGAAAAAATTACCTAACTACATATTAGAGACATAATTCCATACCTAGAAATACCGTATGGTTGAAAAAAAAACGGCGTCCAGAATGGTTTGAAAATAACGGTCGATGACATTCTCCATAAAATTTCACACATAAATTGACAGCGATCTTTATTTCATAGTCATCGCTGACGCCGTTTTTTTTTTTCACGACCATATTGTATTTCCCATTAATCGCATGGTGGCAATACTAATTTATATTTAAAGAGATATATCTAAATGTGTATAAACTAGATATTTTATTAGCAATCATATTTAAGATATTATGACTCATATCATATTCTAATTATTTGAAAGTTGAAACATAATATTTACTCCTATTATATTCATGTAACTAAATTTTCTAATATTAATAACTCTCTGATAATAAAAAAACAAAGAGTGTGTTTTGAAAAGTAAAGCATAATTACTGTGTATTGACTTTGATGTGAAAAGCAACCTATTTGAAACACATTTACGTAACTACAGAATAGTTTAAAAAGAACTTACACACATGTTTTTTAGTCTATTTTTCTTTATTATATTTGAAAACTACAGTCCCCTCTTCAATACATAAAAAACATTTATATTCAAATATACTCTAGATGGAGTCTAATTTTTATATGAAATGATAATTTTTCAAACATAAAGTACCGTATGATCGAGAAAAACGGCGTCAACGATGGCTATGAAATGAAGGTCGCTGTCATTTTATATGTAAATTTATATAGGAAATGTCATTGATCGTCATTTCCCAGCCAACTGGACGCCGTTTTTTTCGATCATATGGTACATTTTATGTATTTTATTCTTTAATTTTAATTACTACAAATGGTCTTTGATATTTTTTCTTTTGAATACATATATTCTTGTTACTCTCTTTCATCTTTGTCTCTAATATACAGATGCATTGCAATTTGTTGTTAGTATATTTATGTAATCATTTCATAAATCCTAAAAATAAAAATGGTTATAACATGCTTTCCAGATATCCATATCCACAATATTCTGTGTGTAAATATGTTCAATTTTTAATAACCCATTACAGGTAGCTGTTTAAATAATTTTCAATCTTTGTATATAATAATAGATTTCACATATTATATGCATTACACAATATGCATTACCTGCAATAATAAAAGATATTTTCTTTAAAGTGTATAATTCTATCTAACACACTTCTAATAAAGTATACTCTGACTCTTTGAATATTTGTTACAGCTTCTAATAATTAGGTATATCGATAACTTCCTAAGAAATTTTGTTAGCACTTTTAGTTAGTTTACCATTTTTCTCAATATATTCTGCATAATATATGACTCGATACATTCACCTAGAATAAAATCAATAATATCATTTATGAATAGAAAACTACATGTATAACTTTTTCCTTAATATTTGCAGTTTCAGACCAGAACTTTTCTGAAGAGAACTTTCTTAGTTTGTTTAAAAATATTTAACCGTATAACATAAATTTACATCTGAATTAATCTAATCAGATCAAATTTTCTTCATAGTATAGAAAACATCGAAACTATTTGACTGGTAATCGAGCTATCAATAAGCTGACACTAAAATTTAATGCATAATTAAATGGGATAATTATTTTCATATAAAACAAAACTTTATACTTAATAAGACCACAGGGAGTACATAATTACAAGAGTGTTACTGAGATTTTTGATTTAATGTATTGCTTGGTATTTGTAGATCTATTATTGTATTGTGATTACAATTGCCTTCTTCTCCATTGATGCATCCTAATTTAAGATAACTGAGGCCCGATTCTGTAAACACTTCTCTTGTTTAGTGACTCATCAATCGTATACAAATAGCATAGGCTAGACAGGAAATTTCTTGCTACGGAGCTTACAGAATCCCTCTGCTGATTTTCTAATACGTAATTAAAGTGAAATTATTTTTCCTACCATTACATAATTAATTTCTTCCTACCATTAGGTAGATACCTGAAAGTTTAATAAATTAAAAACGAATTTATTAAGACATTTAAACTGTTTACCTCATTTCTCACATATTTTTTGACACAAAACATTATAAATAAATCAAAATATATTCGTATACCAACTTCGAGATTATATGATATTTCATTTTGAATAATAAAAGTACTTTTTTACAGGTTTATTTGGCATTGTTTGCATTGTTTTTTTGTTGTTTTCTGTTTTGTTTTGTGCGAGTTTAATAACCCACGAATAACCTTAAACATAACCTTAAAGCTACACACACCTACTAGGGATGTACGATTCGAATCGATTTTTATCAAATCGACGTGATTTTATCAAACGATTTTTGGTATAATCGATCTTTTTTTAAATCGAAGACCGATTTTATTTATACAGTTTTACAGGTTTATTTATTTGTTAGAATTTAGAATAAGAAAAAACACTTTAGTTTTGCTGGAATATTTGTTTGCAGTGCATCCCTAGTAATAGGCCATCTAGCAATGAACTGAAAAATTAAGTGTAAGTGCTCGCTGCCGCGTGCGCTGATGTTTGTTTATCACTTTGATATCAGGTGTCAGATTTTTGTCGGGGCTTCCTACATTTTTATATTTTAGATAACGTAGAATATTCTTTGATTTTACCTTAATTCTTTCTTGTACTTTTATTTTATTTTTGGGATATCCCTACTCCATACATTAAACATTTAGAAAATTGATTTATCTATCTTTATACAACCACCAAAACGTTGACCCATAATAGTAATACATCAGTCCAGTAGAGGACGCTAAGTCAAAAAATTCTAAATAAAAATTGTAATTTGTAATTCCTTCCAGTGTTTTCGAAATCGTTGTCGGGGTTGCGTTCGTTTTGAAGAAATGTCGAAAAACCCCGGACTGTCTACCATCAGCTGCCGGATATAAGTGAGTTATTAAAGCAAGTTTTTTTAACATTTTTATTGTATTTATGAGTTTAGTGTTTGATTATTATCATGTGAAAAATTTTAAATAATATTTTAAAAGTGATAGGCATGTGATAGGTTTGTGATGTTCAGTTTAATAGATATTTGGTGAGTATGTGTTTGCGTATATGTGTGCTGGATAAAAAACACTTTCATTAAAAGGGTAAGCTCTAACTAAACATTAAAGGTTATAATTGTTTATTGAAACGATTGAAAATATTTCCTAATATGGCGAAAAAGAAGTTATAATTGTTAAGGATTTATTTTTTCAGTTTACTCCACTGTAAAAAGTATTTAAAATATTGCGCGTTTCTCTAGAATTAGTAGAGCAATCTACACTAATATGAATAAAATTAATTTTCGTATTTTTTCTGTAGCTACTTAAAATAATTGAATTTATAGATAAACATACAGAATGTGGGTATGGTAGGAGGTGGCAACGTTGCATTCTCTCCGACACTCTCTATGCCCGGTAAACGAATTTCCCGGGGAGTGATCAGTGACACTCAAAAGTTTTTCAACATTTTCCGGAAAATGTCAAGAAAAATATCAAATTTTCAACATTTTTTTTTCGCAAAAAAAACCTCATAGGCGTGTTTCTGGGGTTGAACTATACTACCAGTTAAAATATCTACACTCATTTCTGGGACACCCTGTATATTGGCGACTGAGAAGGTGTCAGACTGGACCGGGCTATGGAGCCATAAAACTATACAATGCTCTGCCAACGCATTTTAAAAGTATGTGTTTGAAAGATTTTAAAAGAGAAATTAAAAAAATTTTAATTGATAACAGTTTCTATACTTATCATGAATTTATGGGTTTTGATTTTTCATTATATTGTCCTACCTGAGTATTTAGCTAGTAAGATTTATTTAGTAAATTGTTTGAATGTTGTTTTCCTGTATTTTATTGACGTGTGTAAATTGTTTCTTTGTAATTTTTTTGACATGAATAAATTATTATTATTATTATTATTAACCGTAAAGTATTGATAATGTCTGCAAGAGATGCCTCAGTAGTTATCAAATCTCTCGCTTTGCCTGTAAGACGCGTTTCGACGAAAGCTATCGCATTGTTGGCGTGGTCATTTACGTTAATGTTAAGTAACGTAAGTGCGTCTAAAAATGATTGTAATTTATCATGATCCCCATCGAACTCTTTGGGAACTATCTTACTTGCTAAATTAAAAAATTCTAAATTTATTAAAGGCATGATTTCTGTTTTGATAATTTCCGATTCATTAATTTCCTCTTCGTCAGTTTCCTCTTCGTCGTCTGAAGATATATAGGACTCGTCTACCGTCCGAGTATCAATTTTTTCTATGGAACCTAACGGGACCCTATATTTAACTCCTAATATTTGAATTGCCCTAACTACCTTATCTCTAATTACTAAATATATATTTTTAGTTTCTTGTCTAATTCATCCAAAATACCCTTGATATAGCCTGCAGTTTGGTTGAAGAGCTCTACTAAATTGTCCCTTGTTTCATTTCTTATCGTTTCGTTTTTAGGTACAGCTTTTTTTATAACTCTTTTTGCTTGATTTAAAATACTACTTTTTTGCTGAAGTAGAATGGCATGGTGCTTTTCCCAATTTACCGACATAGAAGCTCTTTACTATACTTTGTCATAATGACATTTAAAAGAAAAACAATCATAAGCGATAACTTAATAGAATTAAAATAAAACACTACAAATATTGCTAAAATTAACATACCATACTATTACTTATATGTAGGTGTAGAGGTCCATTAATTTTCTCTTCCCTGCTGCCCAATATGCATTGTGCCCAACGCGCGAACTAATTTTTATACCGATGAACTGCACTAAGTTTATAAACACGCACTTTATAGTTTCTTTCAGGAATTGCGGCCACCTATTTGAGTTTTATCAATAAATAATTGTTCGTATGGGGGTACGCGTCGCGTAGCGCCGATTTAATAATATCAGAAATTATATTATCGGGTTTGAAGTCGAAGCTTCACGTTTTAGCGGCACTAAAATGTTGGGGTTAGAAGCTGCAAAGTCTCTCTCTACTTGCTTCTTAATGTTTCTTCTACACATCTGAGTTATTTTAAGAGCCAGTATCGCACCCAAAAAAAAATACTATGAGGTACATAACAACTTTAACGTCCTTTGTCACATTATATTCCTCTTCTTGCACTATGAAGTTCGAGTTTACAACTCCGCTTTCGGTAAGGTCCTGTTTTGTTGACTTCGATTTGGAGCTACCCATTTCGCCAGATTATTTTATTATATATGTACCATAAACTTAAACTGACCATAACTGACTAAAGCACTAACCAAAGCACTAACTGAACTCACGTTTACTTCGTTTAAACTTTACGTTCTAACTTCAAACTTTGTTTGAACTTTACTTTAAAAAATGTCGCAGGCAGGATCGCCATGTAAAGGGATGGGATCATAGCCAGTAAAACCAAGTGTAGTTTAATACATCTATTGAGTGAATAATCATAAATTAGTACAATAGTAATACGGTGTTGACGAAATGCTTAAAAAGCATTATTGCATATTTCGCAAAGAGCGATGAACCCCCTAAAAGTCTCGTCAATATGCAATATTAATTACTATGCAAATAATAGAATATTGTTATATTCTTTAATTATTAATAAATATAATAAATATAAGTTTAGAATGATGCCCAATTCTTGATCCGTTACAAAAGTACTGTGAGAAAACCTCCTGGTTACTTTTATCCTGTAAAAAGTTCATTATTAGCCCCTATAAAATTCGTCGCATTGTCAGAGTACACATTTCTACAAAGTCCTCTACGAGCAATGAACCCATTAAAGCAGTTAAGAAAAGCTTCAGTCGTTAGATCAACGACCAATTCTAATTGGACCGCCTTAGTCGCGAAGCATATAAAGACGCATAAATACGCCTTAGTAATAACAGGTTTTCTAACTGTGCCTGATTTAACAAAAAATGGTCCTGCGTAATCAACCCCACAATTTTCGAATGGCCGACTTGGAACAATAGGATTGCTTGGTAACTCGCACATGTATTGCCTAAAATCCCTTGGTTTCGCCCTAAAACATACATTGCAACGCGATAAAACACTTTTTATCGTCTGACGATTTAATATGAGCTAGTATTTGAGACGCATTACTGCCAAGAGTGCCCGCGGATCTGCATGTAAATGCTTGTAGTGCTCACATAGAATGATTAAACGCGTGACGTCGTGTTTATTTGGAAGTATTACTGGAAACCGCTGACTATAACTAAGATTAGCCTTGGCTAGCCGACCTCCTACCCTTAATAGCCCATCCTTGTTCAAAAACGGATTAAGAGATACAATTGTACTTCGTCTGTCCAGCCCACATCCCCCTTCTATAGACTTAATTTCAGCACCAAAAACTTCACGTTGAACTAATGTGATTACCACTGTCCATGCTTTATCAAGCTCGTCTACCGTTAATGGACCTCTTCTAGGTGGTTCCTCTCTTTTAGAAGCCCTGCAATTTTGCATAAACCTTAAAAAATAAGAGAATGTTCGAAGTAATTTATTGAAATTCGAGAACCTTCCAAGCACTTTATTAAGATCCGTCACGACATATAAATGTTTTACGATCTTCTGCTCAGGAATGACATCAACACTAGGAATATGAGTTTGAGGAAAGTAATTCTCTTCGCGAGTTAACTAGAATGGGTTCCCACCATAATGAATTTACACTTAAGCTGTCTCAGTCAATACCCCTGGAGAGAAAATCCGCTGGATTTTGCTCTTATGGTACATGACCCCATTGGTTGCCTCCCGTGAGGTTTTGAATCTCCGCGACCCTATTTGCCACGAATGTTGTCCAAGTCGAAGGTTCCCTTGATAACCAAGACAGCACAATAGACGAATCCGACCAATACCTTATCTGAGGTGGATTTATATCGATCGCTTGCCTTAACCAACTTAGCCAACAAAAGGGCACCACATAATTCTAATCTTGGAAGCGATATTACTTTAAGTGGGGCAACCTGTTATTTCGAACATAACAACCTTACGCGACAATCTCCCTTCTGGTCTACTGATCTCACAAAAACACAAGCCCTCTCTCAAATTTCTCTCTCAAATTTAACCATGGAACTAGAATACCTTGCGCAACTTCCTCGTCCCAACCTACCTTTTCCTTCCATAATAGTTGAAGTACAAGTTTAGCTTTAATAATAACAGGAGCCAACAGTCCTAAAGGATCGAATATCTGGGATTTTAACGACAAAATTATGCGTTTGGTCACCTTATTGTGCAACAGAACACCATAACCTTCAGGACAATCGTAGTGCAAGGTATCTTGGTGTGAATTCCATCTGATACCTAGTGTTTTCGAAGTGCTATCTGATATATAATGCTCCACATTTGGCTAATAGCAGGTTAACAGAGTTTTTGGTTTATTAGAACTCCATTTTCTCAGGATAAATCCACCCGAAGCTAACACCTGACTGATCCCTTTCTTTATCTCCCAGATTTCTTTAACTGTATCTGCTCCTGTAAGGAGATCATCAATGAAAAGTCCTTCATGATTGCTTTTTTTGCTTTATTATCCTCACACTCCGAGAGTTGTTGCAAACATTTTACTGCCAAATATCCTGAACATATCATCCCATAAGTAATCGTATTTAACTTAAAATGTCCGATGGGTTCATCCGCGTAGAATCTCCATAAAATTCTTTGCAGATCCTGATCCTCCTCCTGTAGCCGTATCCTTTCCTTAATTGGACTTTTCCAATTATCCAGCTCGAAGGACGGAGTGTAGTGTCGGACGGATGTAGTGTCTTTTTCAATAATCTTTATTTCTTATTTACGGCTACAAACAATAACGCGACAACAGATAAATGATAGTGCGATGCACTCCCTCTTAAACACCAAGTAATACTGAATTTTTGTAAGATTTTTGGCTACGCTGTGGGCCTACGTGACTTCTGCCACATCTTCAGCGACACGCACCCCGCCGGCGGCGGCGGCGCCTATCAAGGTCCTGCGCTAAGACCTTGTACGCATCGTACGGCTTTCAAAAACCCAACATATAATTACACCCCTTTATCTAATTACACCCCCTTATGGGTCGAATTTTAAAATATTACTTAGTAGCGCTCATCTTAGACAACGAATTATTATCCTCCGTATTTATAATAAATGAATCTTTTCCTTAAGTGTTAACACAAAAATTTAAAAAAAAATCACAGTCCTTTACAAAGATGCAACCGGGGGGCATTGAAAATGATGAATTAAAACGTAAAATTATGATTAGTGTTAATATGAGTGTATTACATACATATGTTTAAATAACGAACTTAACAAAAAACAACAGATTTAAAGATTCACTGAAAAAGTAGTAATGTTAACATTAAATAAAACATTATCAATAATAATTATTCGATCGCACCTATCCGTAAAACAAACAACCAAAAAAAAATAACATACAAAACATCAGGTTAACATGATGACAGATCATGATCGATGATAGATAAAGAATTCTTACGGAAAGTTACACTTTACGATATATATAATTTTTTAACTGTTAAAGGCAAACCCCATTTAAACACAAAACTTTTTAATACCTACTACTGTATATAAAAGATATTTTTTTTAAATTACTAAATTCTTAGCCACGCTTCTGTTTTTCTTGGCTGTTGTGCGTCACGTCACAGATTAACATGCCCACGTTTGCACCACAAGGCGATGCTGCAGACCACTAGGTAGGCAATTTATGTTATACAACTTGTAGTCAATCTACACTATCTAGCTTTTTTTCTTTTAAAATGTGTTCAGATTTTATAAAAAGTATAAGTCAAAATCGCAAATCTTAAATTTGATAAGAGTTCCTTAGTTTTTAACTAATATAGTGGCGAATTACAGAAATTCCTTTTCAATGAAAATTAATGAGTTAAATAAAATAATTTAATAAATTACTAGCTTTTTCCCGCGACTACGTTCGCGTTACACCTCAAATCGTTCATGCATTGATTTAAATGATTTTTTACTTCTTTATAGAGAGCTAGTGAGCATAGATGTTTTTTATTTTTCATCTTTTTTTTTTATTTTATTAAAAGCACTAATACTCTCTTTATAGGTTATTTTTTATGATTCTTTCTTATTTCTTTGAAGGATAATTGAGGAAGATATATTTCGTTATGATGTCACTAAATAAACCCTTGTATAAAATTTTATACTGTCTGGTTTATAATGTTATAGTATTGCATTTTCGTACAGCAAACTTTCATTCCCTATTCTACTCCCTAAGTGTATAAATTTCATAAATTCGCTTTATCTTTGTGCCAATTTTTATGTGTATAATCCAGAGATCACCAAGTTTTATATAAATTTTTACTAACTTTATCCATTTGGTTGATGAATTTCAAAAATTTCTTCTAATTCTTTTTGTAGGATTTCATTCTTCTAGACCAAATAGTAAGGAATTTTCATACAACAAACTGTTCCGACATAATTTTACTCTCTAACAGGATGAATTTCCTAAAATCGCTTTGTGTTGCTCATTCACTAATGTCGTTTAAACGAACATTTGTGCTAATCACACCACTGACAATGACACACCACTGACAATGACAAATAATTTATTTCTGGAGGTATTGTGTGTAGGTGTTTTTCAGGTAGTATTTAGTCGTTTTACACAAAGAAATAGCCATTAAGTACTATAAAATACTTCATAACAAATCTACACATATATACCTTTCATTTAAAAAAGAATCATCAAGATTGGTGAATCGGTTTCGGCAGGATGGATGCAACAAAAAAACCCTTTGAGATTTTATATATGTATGGATTACTTATTTTTCCAACATATTTTACTTTGCAAATTTTTATAAATATTCAGACTCGCCAATATCGTAGTCCACCTTGTCCAGCCTGTTTAGCCAAACGTAGGCCGATTCCTCTTCGGCGGCGCGCGGCGTCGTAACCCTGTCCAATGGTTGGGATGGGATGAGCGTCTTGAAGACGCTCATCCGCGCATAGGGACAAGTTGACTTCGTAGCGTATTGCCTACTAATCGATTCTGTAACTTTCTATCTCATGTATAACATGTTACGCAAGTTTATTATTTTAATCTCGATTTTAATAGATGAATATGTGAAATGCCACCTGCATATCTTGCGCCATGACATGCTTTTACTTTTTTGTTATGGTAAAGTGATTTATATAAACTTTATTCAATAACTTATATTTTCCTACATTTGTGATATTTTAATTTTAAGCGAAAATTAAGTATACCATTTTAGAAAAAAGAAACACTATAATATTTAAAAGAATAAGAAGTAATTAGTCTTATTTTGAAAGAAAAATATAGAAAAAACTTTTTCTATAGAAAAAAGTCTTTATACTAACCAGAATCCGGTGACATATACGCGGTCTCACCGGAAACATTAGTTATTACTTCACATAACTTGAAGAATATCTACTTTTAATAATGAACACTTCAGAAATACATCAGTAAAAACATTTATTATTTGAGATTAAAACTCGAATGAAATTATAAATATTAGTTACCTATGTTGTTATAGCTTTTATAGGCCTGTTTAATGACTTAATAAGTTACCTAGCGAAAAGATTTGTGTGCGTACCTACCACTATTGTTACAGGTTAATTTTTTAAAGAAATATATGTTACACAAATTAAAAACGCTAAAATTTGAATGGTATTACTTGTGCATTATTGGCCTTATAATGCAATTAGTTGGAATTATATCTTCTTTAAATATAATTACAACTTTTAACGACTTTTAAATTACCTAGGAAAAAATCTGTGCACGTACCTACAACTATTGTTACAGGTTAATTCGTTAAAGAAATGTGTTACATATTATTCGTGGTATTAGTGGTATTATATTGGAATCAGCTTGGCTATTATATTGGAATATATGGCAATCCAAACCAATCAAGAAAAACCAATCAGGAAAAAATCCAAAACCTACCGTTATAGGAGGTATAAGATGATTAAACTTATATAATGACAACTACTTATCGGATAACAAATTAATTACTACTGTCAGCTACTGTCTAGGTAGAATATACCTAGAGTACCTACACCTACCTATGATGTAGGTAGATTAAAGCTTGACTTTACGTCTCACTTTCGGTGTCACAAGCTGAATTTTTCAGGGATGGAAGTACAGTACATGATATGGGGACCCTTATTCCGGAAGTAGTACAAAATTAGACCGGGTAAAAGGGCACTATCATCAAAAATCGATATATTAATACCACCGTATAGAGAAAACAAATACTTATTTTTTGATCCAGTACACAATAGAGTCTTCGTAGGGAGTAATTTTTTATAATTATTTACAAAAAAACATTTCCATTAGCGCTTATGTCCAAAAAAAACTTATTAAACATGAATAATTCATTTCAATCATGCGAAAATTTGGTTTAAAAATAGACTTTTTTTAATATAACTTTCATTTAATGAAAAACGATGACCTAAATGAAAAAAAGAAACAATTTTAAAGTTTCGCTTATGTCTTGACAAGGTATCAAAGCAAACCCCACATTTTTTGCTTTTAAGCTAATAAAGATATATCAATAAACAATTAGCGATGTAATGGTATTTGCGCGCGCTGGCCGACTGCCGCCGCTGCGCCGAGATTTCCTATACCCTTGTATATATGACGTCATGGTGTGGCAAATGTAGCATTTTAATTCGATTTGGGCTTCCTTATATAGGATAACAGAAACATTTTCAATGTTAAAAAAGCCTTATATGTTAACACAAATAATTTTCACCGCGTAAATGTAACAAATTTTCATAATCATAACAATTTTCCATAACTTAACTAATTAATTAGCCTAACATTAAAGCACATAATAAAAATCAATATACATAACATAAAACTTGAATTGTGGATCATAATAAAATAATGAATTAATGAAAATATGTATTTTTATTTCTAACCTTATCTAAGCCATAATTTCATGTTGTCTGGGCACAAAACTCCTTAAAAAGGTCTTTGTGTAATTTGGAAATTCTCAACATCTGTTATTAGATATCTATAATTTTTTTTATATCTATAATTTTTACATCATATTGACACCTGGGGTACCTTCGACATTTTTTAACATAACATAATCACCTATTTTATACTCATATGCTTGTTTATGCTTTTTATCAAAATATTTCTTATTGTATTCTTGTACTTTTACATTCTGTTCTTGGACATTTTCTCTAATTGTCTCTAAGTCCCTAACTTGATTATTTTCTAAATCTAAACAATTTCTGATTTCGTCGTTCGTATCGCGTTGGTTTACTCCTTATAATAACATAGAAGGTGTAGTTCCTATAGAACGACAATATGAATTATTTATAGCAAACTCAACTTCAGTTAAATATTTAGGCCACTTACACTTAATTTCTGATAACTTTGAGAACATAGGGGTTAGATCTTTATTTACGCGTTCTATCTGCCCGTTTGACTTCGGAGAAGCTGTAGGAACTTTTACTTGCATAATATTATTTTCGGTTATAAATTTTTCAAATTCAATAGACGAAAAAGCAGTACCTCGATCTGATACGATTCTAATTGGGCGACTATAATTTTGAAAATATTGTTCTAATTTATGAATTACTTCTATAGTTGTTAGTAAATTTAGTAAAACCGTCAATAACTTCAAAGATATTTTATTGTCAGAAGATTTATCCAAAGGATCATAATGATTAATAGGTAAAGTCAAAAATGGTTTATTTCCTTTTGGAATGTTATGCAAAAAACCTTCAGGTTTTTTCGAAGAATATGTTATACATTTTATGCAGTTTTTAATATAATGCCCGCTACATATGTAACGATATATCGTAGCGATTTCAAACTGCACAGATAAATCGAATACCTTTAGTGTCTCCACATGTTGCAGATATCTGCGTCGATCGTCAGTTCTCTACAGAAATTCGCGCGGAAACATGTCATTGGCATAACAGAACTTGATGAAGATGCATTCGCATTTTTGGGCTTGATGATATGCTTAAAGAAAAAGAATCACGTATGGTGCAGTGTAAAGACTGGCTTCTAAAACGGAAGTCATACTATTTTGGTTTGGTTTGCCAAAGGCAAGTTTTATTTTTGTAACATTGTATAAACTCTTCCAATTGGTCACGGTGTCCGCTTCGATCATGTCCCGACATGTTTTAGGACTAGAACCTTTTCACGGACGTGTTCGTATTCTGAGTTTGTCTAATAGCCTCTCATAAATCGAGCGATCATTCGGATCAATCGTTGTCGCCATCTATACGCAACGATAAAACTGCGCAACCGCAATCGACAACGGTTTATCGAATAGAAATTGCAATCTGCAATTTGCAATATCTGCAACGATTTGTCATACATACGTTCGATAAAACTGTGCAAATTGACTGTGCAGATAGATCGCTACGAAAAAGTTGACGTCTGTAACGGCCATAAGGCATTCTTCTAAAAATCTGGAAACCAATATACCTTAGCAATATATTCAGACGTTTTATGAATTCCCAAGAGTCCTAATAAGTCATGGCAGCGAAATAATACTTGGTTTTCTATAGATCTAGGAACATAAAAGAGAGTTTTTGACTTATCTTTAAATTTGCTATAGACAAGACCGTTACGCAATTCGATTTTTTTATTTTCCGAGATTAGAAGGTTTTATTTAATAATTTTAATATCAGGATCTAAATTTTGTGTAATGGATAAGTTCTGTTCAAATGTGTTTTCCTCCAAAATCAAAATATTTTCGCTCTACTTAAGGCATCTACATGTCTCATACGACCGCCTTCTCGATGTTCTAAAACATAGTTATAGGTAGTTTTGTAAAACTAAGGCCCATCGATTAATTCGACGATTAATTTCCTTTTTGTTTAACGCTAACTTAATAGAACTACAGTTGGTTATAATTTTAAAGGTAGGCATACCTAACAAATAAACTCGAAATCTTTCTAGTGCATTCACGATTGCAAGCATCTCTAATTCGTAGCTATGTAACTCTGATTCTGGTTCTGATGTTCTTTTGCTAAAAAAAGAATACAGGTTGAAAAATATTATTTTTTTGGTTTTGTAACAAGATTGCACCGTAACCTACTGAACTAGCATCACAATGTAATTCTGTTTCTAATTGTGACGAAAAATAGCTAAAATTGGAGCTTGAATTAATTATTAATTTAGATTTTAAATTATTAAACGATTCTAGCTTATCTGCTTGAAATTCAAAGGTTTTTCCCTTCCTTAATAACTCATATAATGGTTTAGCCAATATTGAAATATTGAAATAGATGGAATAAAACGCCTAAAATATGATGCGAGACCTAGAAATCTTTGAACATTTCCAGCGTTACTTGGAATAGAATAATCTATTAATGCCTAGACATTTTATGGGTCGGCCCTAATACCCTCACAGTTAATAACGTACCTTAAATAAAGAATTTCTGATTGTAAAAATGTGCATGCACGAGTAATATATACACTTCTGAAAGAATATTTATATGACTCTCTATATCATTGGTGGCAATTAAAATGTAGTCCATATAAATTAAAAGTTTATGTCCTTTATTCAATCTTTAAATACTTTGTTTATAAAACGCATAAAAACAAAGGAGGAATTAAGTCCAAATGGCATATTTAGGTATTCATATTGACCTAAAGGGCATATAAAACTAGTATATTTAATTGACTCATTAGCAACTCGAACCTGGTGAAAAGAATTTTTTAAGTCTAATGAAGTAAGGAAGTTTATATTTTTCAATAAATCTAGTTGGTCGTCTATTAACGTTATAGGATAATTGTCTCTAATAATTACTTTATTAATTTTCCTATAATCTACACATAAACGCATTGAACCATTCTTTTTTGTTACGAGAACAATTGGACTACAATACCGAGATTCTGTAACTCTAACTTGTCTGCATAAGATAATTTTCTGGGACGAAATGATATTGGTTGCTCATTTTTTACTAAAATCTAAAAAAAAAAATTCTTCAGTTTCAAAGTCCTACATACCGTTTACAAGTCTAAATTTGTGTCACATCTTCTTGAATAAATGAGCTTCTATTATACCTAAGTCAGACTAAAATTTTTTAAATATCGAAAAATGATATATCGATTTACAAATCACAATCAATGTAAATTCTTCTGATTCTTGTTGAACCTACTTGTAAATAATATTATCAGAATATATCCACCATGATTCTTAGGGAAATTTTCAAATTTTTCAATAACGAAAAAAATCTTCTACTACTATGGCTGATATTTTACATGTTTCGCAGACACACATAAAAAGCATATGCTTAGATCTAGAGTTCTATTTTGATCCCAATACAGATTATCTTTAAAATATTTCTGTGACGACTTTTCTGTCGTTACCCAATAGAATGAAAAAAAGACAACCGTTGCTCAGGCTTAGAGGAAAGCTGCGTTCGTAGGTAAGGCTTCTGACCCACATTGACTTTATGTTTGTTAAATATATAAAAATAAAAAATTAATCATAAAGCTGCGCAGACTCATTTATATTGAATGTTAAGACACATCAATAGGATGATGTCAACAGACAGTGAAAGGGACCCACCTTACTTTGTTCTTCAGTGAATCTGAGTGTAAAGTAAGACAACCAAAAAGATACAACAAAATCACAACAAGCTAAAAAAAGTAATCCAACAGCATTAAGGTTCAGATCTATTGCTTCTATACCAATAAAAGTCACGACAATTAACTCATCCTAGCAGTAAACATTTCATTGAAAACAAACGACACAGCATCATCAATTATTCACATGATCCCCATTAAAACCGCAATTATTTTATAGTAGAATTAATATTCAGGTAAACTGTATTCTCTGAACTACAGTAACTACTTGGGGAGCGATAAACAAAACGACAATAAATCCTATCTTATATTTTCTACTTTTTCATTTGTGTATTATAAAAGCCATGCGATAAATCCATCGGTGGCATCACATCGATCCGTTCTAACTCGCAAATACTAACATCTCTTTTCTATTACCATGGGTCAACCCTACACAGTTTCCAATTTCCAATCAAATCTAATAAATCCAAAGGTATCTGTCAAAACTTTAATAAATTCACTTCAAACTGTAATAAATCCTCAAAGTCGTTAATACCAGGTAGCATAAATTCCAAATGCTGTTATAAACAAGTTTTTAGATGCGCTGCTAATATTATCATTGTTTAGAAGTTTTTCCCGGTCGACCTTGCGTTCACATTTCTTGGTCACATGGCTGTTCACATAGCGCTCTCTCTTCAGTGCTGTGGATCTGTGTTCAAAGTTTGTGTGTTTGCTTTGACAAGTAGTGTGTAAACAGGATTTTAAAAAGTAATTATGTGTGGTGTGATTACGTGGAAAATAAGTTAGAGTTAAACGTAAAATTTTTCGAAACAGATGCAAGTGAAGGTGTTCTCGTTAAAGAAAAGGGCCGGTTCTTAGAATAAATAACACTGTTTCTAGATCGTCAAAAAAAAAAAAAATAAAAACAATAGCAGGTTCAGTTTTACGCAAATTTTTGTTTTATACGGGCATATGTAGTTATGTTGGTTTGAATGTATTGTTCTGCTGCATGCCTTTTGTTCGGGCCCGGTCGGTTAGGAATAACCGCGACTTTATACTTTTACTATATAGGATTTTAGTGAGCTTGTCCTCGATCTGGATTGCTACATCTACAGGATGTAATCATACATAAATTATCGGTAATTAGCTTTGCTTTTTAAGGTTACTTGTTGTTTTATTCTTTTCTTTTTTTTTTTTTTCTTTTTTTTTTTTTCAAGTTGACAGATCCGACAAATCTTGAACGGTTCATTAACGTCACCTTGTAAAGGCATAACGACCCTGTTATATTTTGTTATGACGTCACGTGACAGAAGAGTATAATAAACAATAATCTTTCTACACAAACAACAAACAAAATGGACCAAGAGATAAAATATGTGTATGTAGTTTTGCCTGCCGCCGCAAAGGAAAACTTCGACTCTAAACAGCAATGCCCAAAACCGCCTTTATTAAGCGTGTTAATCATTCATGCTTAAAAGTCGGCTTACTAATAAAAAATGGTTGGGTTCTGTCAAAAATCCGCGTTTTTCATGCAGTCCTTGAACTTAACAATCAGAAGAATCAACCGTATTGCAAATATAATTCATATGAGTCTGTGACCAAAATAAAAAAAGAGGTCGGGACAAAAAGTCAGTGAACAAATCGGTCACCAAACACACGAACAGCACTTAGGAATCATAGGCAACCCGTTTAGGGGAAAAGAAGTTCATCTAATCAGCGCCAATCACAGAGTAATATTATATACCGTACGTGCTGACTATCATGTATAGCTACCAATACTTATAACTTGAGTTGGCCGACGCATATTTTAAATTCAAAGTTTTTCAATTTTTTCTTTTTTTAAATTTAAATTTAATATAGATTTTTTATTTTATTATTTTCATTTCATTAGTATACATGAACATTTAACATAGTTTATAGTTTTAGAAAATTAAAGCTTAATGTTTTTTAAAAACCTTTGTACGTGCATGAAGCAATAACGGAGAGCAAACCTCTTTTATGAATTATGTAAAGAAAATCCTGATTTCTTTTTCTTTTCAAAACCATTGCTTTTGATCGTGCCAGCATGCAGCCCTTCCCCCGCACTCCAATCATATTCATTCTATTGCATCAAGTTAGTGTTATATATTTTGTCTGTCGTATATTATGCCCCATCAAAAACATCCGAGTATTTTATTTTAGATGGTACCTGTGAAACTTAGACACTTGAGCTCTGATTGAGTAGGTTCGCCCTGAAATTACCTAATTCCCTTTAAGATTTGCAAGGGATAACATTAGTGATTTTCGCGATGCGGTGGAGGCCAAAATAACCATCAAATACTAACATACCCTTTATTATTGGCTAAAACCCCTGATGACCCTCGCAAATGAATTACCCTATTATCCCTGTTCTGGGTCATAGCTTTATCCCGCCTTTGGATGGCTACTTTGGAGATGAAGAAATGTTTGAAAAGGACAGCAGTTTATCCTTTAAATCACCCAAAAAAAAGTATGGGTGTACCAAAATTGGCCGTGGTTTAGAAGACAATGCTGCGACTGGAATTTTTTATGTTAAAAAGGACATTGTGAGAGCTCTGGAGACTACGACAAAAATTGAGCCGCATTCTGATTCTAAAAGGAATTTACATTACAAAAATTGAATATTAAAAAAACCATAAAAGTGACATGCTTGCTATCCACAAAATTTTAGATATAATATATCCTTTTGACTGAAAATTCCAAGATCTAATAATAAACCGAAAATCAGACAATAACCTTCAGCTAGAAGTAATACCCCTCAAGAATTCGGGATCCCAGAAAAAAAGGAACTTCCCTTAAGCATTGCTGCAGGAACAGTTCTGGGCAGATTGAGATGGAGTCATAATACTGGGCCTTACCAAGAATAATATTTGCTCTACATTTGACAGCTAGAGTTCAGCTCACGTGAACCGAGCGAAGAAGAAGACAGGCGACATAATTCGATGTTTGGAATGATCATGGACTCACAATATATTTTTTATTAATTCTTGTATTTGTATCTAACAATTACCATATTATAGTTCTTAGTAAGATTAATAACTATTTTCTCTGTCCGTATGTATATAAATATCAATATATGTAAAATGTTATCCTATAAAAAATTCTAAAAATTTTTTTTTTTTTTTTGAATGAAAAAAAATCGATAAACTTTGAATTCAATCAAAACGTAATAAATATCCTGCTGTTAATCAACCAAACCGTAATAAATCCATTTGAATCAATCAAAACGTACATAAACATGCCATATTTTTCATATATAGCTCTGTTATATATAAAAACAAAAAAGTTTTTAAAAATATATTAATTTGTGCCATTTAAAGTCGATCTAAATAGCGTTACCCTACTAAATTAATCAACCAAACTCCCGTTTCATATCCCTATTTTCGAAGACCATTACCAAAAGACATTTCTGTTCATTTACTCAAAACTGTAATGGGATTTATTGAGACGTTGTTTATCGCCTCCTCACCTTAATAAAGACCCAAGTGAAATTTTGTATGTTCTCAATCGATGTTTCGAAACGTGTCGTGTACAAAAACCTTAAAATGAATACGTGTAATAATTTTTCATATAAAAATCTAGGCTAAGTAAGAGTATACTGTACGAATCAAATTATAACTTAACCCGGTAAAAATAAAAATAATTTTGCATCAATTACTGATGGATAGTGATTATTTACCAGGTTATTAAATCTGTAGTCTCAAAAATTATAAAATAAAAGCGTACCTTGTGTATCAAACATTAAAGTTAATAATAAAAAAAATCTGTATATAGTTTCTTTTGAAACAGTAGAGATACTTCTCCAGACTCAATCAGCAAAGTTGGATGCAGCATGGACTCTATGTGCAGTGAGAAGTCATTCGACTATCCAGCCAACAAGAACCGATTGTAAGTCAGCGAACATTGTCTTAAGTATCATGCCATATGTCCATACAAAAATGGAAAGTGGGTGAAAACATACCTAATTAATTACTGGCATTCTTACTGCCACAATTGAGTAATCACTGCAGTACCATGTGTCTAGTTACTGAGTACCCATTGTGGTTAGTTACTGATACCCATGTGGTAGTTACTGAATACCATTTATCATTTTATAAAGAAAGTAAAAAAAAAAAAAAATAGTTCTCAGGACAGACACTCAATAAAAAAAAGCCAAACTTACCGGTCTGAAAACCAAGCTTTACTAGAAATATATCACCATATGCCGATCCAACCATAATTTAAATACTCAAATAACAAAACGAATAAAAAACGGTAAAATTAACTGAAACAGAATTATAGTTATCGATAGCTCACCCCAACGAAGACGCATTATCCTGCACGGTCTCAATCACGCACGCTCCCTACAGGCACATTCCATTACTCCTCGTGAGGACAGCTATAACCACGTACAGCTCTGACCGACGGCACTAAATGGCACGAACAACCTCGGCTCAGTCAGTCTCCCTGTCACCCACCCCTCAAGCGCTACCCCGTGTAATTCATCGCAACACG
>NW_022147170.1:163873-257647 GCF_002938485.1 Sitophilus oryzae
TTTTAATTTAATCAAATATTGTCATCATTATCTGGTGGTAAAAAGTCTTTCTTTAATCTTTCTACAAGAGATTTCCAATCTGCGACATGTTGTTTAATACTTAACAACACTTTACTATACCAAATAAAAGCATTCCCGGTAAAAAGTTCTACTGAGGAAGAAAATAAATCTTGTTCACTAATTTTACGTGATTCAGAAAGCTCAGTAACAGTTTCTAAAAATGAAAATAAATCTTGAGGATTACCATTAAATTTAATAGGCCAGTCTGACACTGGACAAGGTTTAGCAACATAAGTCACAATAGTAGGCGGTACATTAATAACCGGTCCTGAAGGGACAGAACTAACATTTAAAATTTCATTTGTGTTAGAAATTTTTGAAAATAAGTCAGCTTCAAGTTGATAACAACTAGTATAAACATCAGTTTGAATAGTCTCTGCATCAGCACGATTTTCATCTAAAATTACTCTTCTAATTCTACCAGCCAAATGTACAAGACGAGATTTTATAACTTTAAACATTGAATCATTTACTCCACCCTCGAATTCAGAAATTGACAAAGAAATTGAATCTAAAGTTAAGTTTTAATTTCCAAAATTTCTTGATCGAAAGAAAGAGGATAATTTCCCGTATTAACTAAACAAAAAGGGTTATTAATTTCTCTACTTAAAAGACCTGGACAATTTTTTATTGCTTACTCTTGAACATTTTTAGATGTCTTAATACCCCTAATAAGAAGTTCATAATCTAATTCTACTTGTCGTAAATGATTAACTTTAAAAGATTTTTTCTCCATTGTAATTCAGTTATATAAGATATTAAAGACTAAATGATTCAGAAAATTTTACTAATTTTAACAAAGCTGTTATGACTCGACGCAATCTATCAAAAAGAAATTATGTTCAATGTCGTTAAAAAGACTAAATATTCAAAAACAAATTCCAAAATTTTACGAAGTACTAACAACGCTACTCCCTGTATACTAAAAATTATGCCTCCACTTTGTATATTCAAAATATAACCTTACCTGTATATATATATCAAGATCAAAAATTTCAATAAACTATGTAGTCAGAAGTATCAAGTTATTTATCTCTGAGTTTTAAACCGATAAACAAACACCCTCTATAACATAAAAAACAAAATTGCTGTTGTAATTGAAATTATAAAATTAAATACAGAAATAATGAAACAAAAATTTCAAAACTATAGTCTTTGCCTTAAAGAACATTTATCTGAGCTTCATTAAAATTTATTTTACTAAATTAAGTTCACCAATAAAAGTCAAACAAAATAAACTAAGTTGATCCAATTAAATAGAACATGAGCCAATCAAATTAAGCTGAGTCAATCAAATTAAGCTGAGCCCCACGTTACAGGGCGTCATATACTTTATTCTTTTCTATGTGACGACTTTTCTAATGTTACCCAAATAGAATGAAAAAAGAATCCGTTGCTCAGGGTTAGAGGAAAGCTGGGTTCGTAGGTAAGGCTTCTGACTCACAGTGACTTTCTAATGTTGTTAAATATTAAAAAATAAAAATGATAATATATAGGTTGCAGAGATTTTAATATTGATGTTAAGAATTCAAATAGGTATGGTCAAAGACAGTAAAAGGGCGCCACTTACTTTGTTTATGAGAGTGGTAAAGTAAGAAACCAAAAGAAAAATATGATATCACAACATAGCTAACAGCATTAAAGGTCTATTATGTTTATCAGAAATAAAAGTCAGAAATAACTATCCTACATTGTAAACATTTATTGAAAAACGAACACAAGTATCATCAATTAGTCACAGAGATCCCAATAAAACCGCAAGTTATTTTAGAATAGATATGAATTTAGTAACTGCATTCTTTGAACTAAGTAAGCTACTTAATAAAAAAAAAATAGGAAATTTATGTATGTCTCAATACGATGATGTTTCGAAACATGTCGTGTACAAAAACCTCTAAAATGAATACGTGTTAATAATTTTCATATAAAAATATCATAGCTAAGTAAGAGTATACTGTACGAATCAAATTATAACTTATAACGTTAAATAAAAAATACTTTTGACTACAATATGTGTGGGATGTTAGTGATAATTTACCAGGTTATTAAATCTGTTGTCTCAAAAATTATAAAATAAAAGCGTACCTTGTGTATCAAACTTAAGAGAGACTTATCTGTATATAGTTTATTGTGATGTAAACAGGTAGTTAGGTATTCTCCAGACTAACAGAAGTGGATGCAGATGACTATGGCAGGAGAAGTATTTGATATCAGCCAAAAGAACGATTGTAATGTCAGGAACATTGTCTTAAGGTCATGCATAGGTCCATACAAAATGAAAGTGGCTGAAACATACAATAATTACTGCATTATTACTGCATACCATGTGATAATTACTGAGTACCATGTGGTAGTTACTGAGTACCATGTGGTAGTTACTTAATATCATGTGGTAGTTTTACTCTATATTAAAAAAATAGTTCTCAGGACAAATATTCAATAAAAGAAACAACTTACGGTCTGAAAACCAGCTTTACATAAATATATTCAAACCATATGCCGATCCAAACCAGTAATTAAAAACTCAAATAAACGAAATAAAAAACGGAAATAACTGAAACAGAATTTAGTTAGATAGGGCTATATAAAATGGCGGATAAACTTACGGTGATCATTCCAAGAAGAAACCAAACAAATACGATCTATACTCTGGATTGCATACTTTACAAGGTTTTCAAATCTCCAAATCGGATACCCATGCAATCGAAATCGAAAAGTGGATGCAGAGTGCTTTTCACACGCGTCTTTTTCAGATCCAAATTCCCAGAAAGAAAGAAAAAGAGAGAGAAAAAAGTGATATCACATGATCGAAATCATTAGAACAGAAAATCGCAATCCACAGCGAAGTGAGATTCAGACAAGTGAAATGCAATTAAGGAAGTTTGGCATATAGCGAATAGATGGCGATAATAAACAAGACCAGTAAACTGTAAGAAATGAAGTTTGGCATCTAGCGAATAGATGCGCTAATAAAAATTAAATATCGAAACAAGTGAGTTGTAACAAATGGAGTTTGGTATCTTTGGCATCTAGCAAATAGATGGCGCCAATACTAAGAAATTTAAATAAAAATAGAATTTTAAATTCAATTTTATTAAAGGAAATGAAAAATGCTACAATTTATATTACTTTGGATACAAAATAATGGTAAATGCTTACGCCTAATAATACTAATCAGACTACCAGTATCTACCATTGCATTAGTTTAATAATATTAAAATGATTGTCTAATTTGTACTTTAAATCTACCACTACCTCATAAATTCCTAAATCACCTTGAACGGCTTTTGTCACGGGAATATCAGCTTATACAATACGTTTTCAATTTCTAAAAACAGGCCGTTGTCTATTTCTACCTTCAAAACTGTCGATCACCATGGTGGTGGAGTCTACAGGAGCAGATCTGCTCCTTTGTGGGCAGTTCCTTACTTGATGATCTGGTCTTCCACAACGAAAACATGAACCACGTTCTCGCTTAGGCTTTGGACACGCGCCGACATAATGGTCAGTTTCAAAACAATTGAAACATTTTCCCACTAAACCGGATGAACTTGAACTTGACGGATAGTTACGTACTGGAGTATTACTGGTGTGACTTGGATGAGGACTAGTTCTTTCTACTGTCTGTATATTACACAGTATTCTAAGCAGCTCGTCTAGTGTTTTAAAATCTTTCATTCGGGCCTGACTCTGTAATGTATCGTTAGTAACGCTATCTATTATGTAATCTATCAGTCCGTTTTCTGGCAAACCCACGCTATTGCCTAATGTAACCTAGTCGTGAAAATATGCAGAAAATCTCTCACCCCTTTTCCATTTGCGGTTCTCAAGCTTTCTCATGCGGGCCACCTTGTCGGGCCTCGAACTAAACATTTTTCTTAGTTCGCCCTTTAACTCTCGCCACGACATTGCCACTAAATCATTTCTGGACAGATACCATAGTTTAGCTTGCCCAGTTAGCTTTCCCACAGCAATTAGTGTCATTATCTTCGATGGTACTTCATATGTCTTTTAAACCGTCTCCACTCGTTGTAGCCATAGCTCGATATCTTGACCAATGCATGAAGTAGTAGAGCAGCAACTTCGGCGTTATTAAACTTTTTCCCTATATCTTGAGATTCAATTACATTGACTTCTCGACGTTGGTTACTTCTTCGAGCCCTTTCATACGACAATATAGCCCTTACTGTAGCTTGTTACAATTTCGTCGACAGTTGTTGCGCCACAAGACGCCTCATGAATTTTTTCATCGTTATTTTCGCCGGAAGCTTCCATGAAAGGTAGTCGTTTGTCAGGGTTTCCAAAGGGACCTCGTGTTTCTTCCATTTCTGGATAGAACTTATTTTTCTTTACCCCACACCTGAACTGTAGTAATAAGAGATGGTAGGCGGTTACTTTTCACTATTTATTCATAATCTCAAAAGAATACGCAACTCGATACATAATACTTTTAGCTTTTTCTAAACTTAACGTGCTTCTTCCACTTCTAACTTTTTCGCGCCTCCAGTCCTCTAACCTGTCTCTCACGTCACTTCCTGTCATACGAATTGTCAACGTCACACTTTTACCGCGCAGAAATTCAAATTCAAATTAAATCTCTACATACTTAACATCAATATTGTTACGGGTTCATTTTATCCCTATTTTCTTCACTTTGACAATAACTTAGTCCTAAAATAAATAGTAATAATATATTTTCTTTCTAATTGCTTATGTTCGGTTAACTTACTAAGTATAATCTAGTTCTCAATAAAATTGTAACTGCTAATTTAACTTGTATTGAATTGTACGAGTAAAATTTCTTCGGTGTAGCCTTACAGTTTGTGAATATATTAAGCTGTTGGATATATCATTAGATCTCTTTTAATTTACCATTTTCTGATATTTTCACAAGCAGATTGGATTTATTTCTTCTTGTTTATTACTTGTAAAGGTTAACAAACCTCTCAACCTGAAATATTTTGATGATAAATTTTCGTAAACATTAGTCGTTATGTAATTTTAGCTTTGGTATATATTACTCACCTTTCTAATAGGTCCAGTTTTATTGATTTATTGATATATTGGATATTTTAGAAATATATTTTCGATTTTCCAATGTTTTGTTTATTTGTCAATTTTGATGCACTTGAAGGTCACAGATTGTAGGTTATTTAGAGTTTTTCTCCTTTTAATAATATTGGGATTTTGTAAATTCGGTCGAAATAAGTCGCCTCAGATTAGTGATACACGAAATTATATATGATTATTTGTTAGATACTTTCAACTTTAGTAACTATTGTTGGTAGTACTTTTAAGTTTTCAAATAACTTATTGAATTTTTGACGGTTGTCAATTTTTCGGTTAAAAATGGTAAAATGGACACCTAAAAGTTTGATTCGATTAAAATCGTTTATCATCTATTATATAGGATTATAAATTAGGGTCCATTAGTGGTAATTATTTCGGGTGATTTGTGTGGAACCAAATTTTACCTCCACTTGTTGGGATTAATACCAGTGTCTAATCGAATAAAAAGAAACCCTTCAGACAGAAGGTAAGTTTCTATTTTACTTTTTTTAACGAATTTCATAATTTGAGATGCACATATTTAATTCATAATTACTAAATATTAAACATTACATTACATAGAACTAAATCTATATATAATACAAAATAAAAAAAAAACTATGGAAAAAACTTAAATCTAATCCTAGAATTACCGAAACCGAAAATAAAATATTAATTCTAAACGTAAGAGAAAAACGAACAAAACTTAAAAATCTTATTTCTTATTATAAGTAATAAGATATTTCTTTCTTTGTTCTAGGTTTTTTTTGGGGAATTCTTTGTCCATTGTATTTTCTCTTTCGTACTTGGAGGTACGACTTCGTACTACATTTACGTACGGGCACTTTATGTATGGGTACAGATATCGACTTGCGTAGAAGTGGATGGGTTTTGGTTTCTGATGCTGCATAATAACCTATAGGCACAAGAACCTAACTTTTTTATTTGCGATTTAGTATTGATTTTTTTTAAATATTATGATGATTTATGTAAACTCCATATAGCTATATCTGGTATGAATATATTTCTTGGTAATTTGTTTTAAATTTATTAAGTAAGTTTACTACCATTTTTTTATAATTAGAGTTGGAAAATTTAGAGTGATTATTCTGCCTATATTTAAAAAATATTTTTATTATTGTGAATAATTAAATTGATTCTCATTGGTCACAGCCTCTACTATCGGAAAAAAATAATAACACTTATTTTTTTTTATTTAAATATATTCTTCTTTTCTTTTGAAGTTGTTAGGTACTTTGATTCATATCTTTAAATTCTTATAGTGTAAATTTCACGCTTTAAATTTAATATAGTATTTTTGTTTTCACAATTTTTTTTATTTATTTTAATGGCAATCCATCTATTTTTCACATAAAAATATTTCGTAATTTAATCAGAACAACTCTTCTCTGTGGATTAAAAATTACGTGGCACACTGGGAATTTATTTCCCGTAAGATCTGTAACCCACCCCGTCTCCACTGTATAAAAGCTAGGGGGTATCTACAGAGGAGAAATTTTATAGTGGATTTAGCCGTCTCTGGAACTTTCTGTTTTTATTAAGATTTTTAATTTTTCTTTTGTTTAAAAAAAATAACGCCACAATATTAAATTTTTTGCAGCCTAAATATTATCATTTTTTATTCTAATATTTAACAACATTACAAAGCCAGAGAAGCCATAGAAGCCTAACCTACGAACCCAGCTTTCCTCTAACCATGAGCAACGGATACTTATGTAATATACGGCTTGTGTAATGACAGAAAAAGTCGTCGCAAACTAAACGATCTAAAATTTCTTTTGTACTATTATGAAAGATGGAAATCGGTCAGTGAACGAAATGAGCTAAACGAATGTGTCTTTCTTTCAATCGAGCAGAGTGCGGCGTTGGTTGCCGCCATGAACACAAAGAAGTTATCATGGGTTGCCTAAAATGTTATTTTAATTTAAAATTTCAGTTTTAGCAAGTCAAGTTTCATTATGTATTTACTGTAATACTGTAATATACAAAAAACAAATTCGGTTAGAATGACGATCGATGACATCACCATATCATTTTTTTATATAAAATTACTGCGATCTTCATTTCAAAGACAACTCTGACCTCTGCCTCCGACGCCTATTACTTTATTTATACAGGGTGTCCCAGAAATAAGTGCAAGTATTTTAAGGGGTGGTAGATCTCGATAAAAGAAACATATTTTCTCTTTATCGTTTTTCAAATAAGTCCAAAATAACGGATTTATTTTACTTTGACAATTTCCAAAAAAAAAATTCTGCTCAAATTTTGAAAACAACTGGATCTTTTCTGGATTTTCTTTCTTGTAAATTTAATCTACTACCTATGTGGCTATATTATCAAGAAATTATGTTTTTAACTAAAAACCAAGCAATTTCTCGTAGCCCCTTTAGTTATAAATATTTTTTTTCCGCAGGCCCTACGGCTAACACTTTCCGAGATACAGCCGAGAGCTATTCTTAGTGGGACACCCTGTACATATCACAAAGTACAATTTAATAAGAGTACTGATAAAACTCTCAGAGCGTTCAGGCTACAGACTTCAAATACATTCTTTTTAATAACAACGTATCGCCGTGACAACAGTGTTCTCACCCTTCGCGACGCGATAGTGCGTAACCTAAGTGCATAACCAGAGAAGTAGAGGTGGGAAGTTTAGTTCTCTTTACTGATTTCCATCTTTCAATCTCGTTAACTAAAGTGAATAGTTCAAAAAACTAGTTCGTTAGTTTATTTAGTACACTGTTGATCGAAATGAAGTGCTGTTTTACCATCTTACATTAAAGATGGAATTCCAGTGCCGGCTAAGGATTTAGTAATTGTTGTTGATATATTAATGCTATACAAGGTGTCCCAGAAGTAAGTGCAAGTATTTTAACTGGTAGTATAGTCCAACCCCAGAAACACGCCTATGAGTATTTTCACGATTTTTTTTTGAAAATTCAAAATTTTTTTGTCTAACAACTTCAACTACTTCAAATAATATTAAAGGCATTTTGAAAAGGCAATCAAAAGATAACAAAAACGCTGCTAAGACTCAAGGACTGTATATATTCTAAAAGACTGTTCGATCGCGTCAAATCGCCGCTGTCGCAGTCGCCGTGGATGCTTACGCAGGGACCAGCGCTCCACAGTGCGGCGGATGGTTATTCTAGCGGGACAAAATTTCAGGAGCGATGTTAGGGACTTAAAATCTAAGAACGTAACAAATGGTCTAATATATAGCAACCATATGGTTAAATTTATTTATTTATTAACAACTTAAAAAAAAGTCCGAAGGCCGGGCCTTTCAGTGTATGGCTGCTATTAACTTTTTTAAACTCAGTGCCTTTCGATGGAGTTAAGGTTTCAACAGTTACAGCAGCATCTTTACTCGCACTAGCTCTAAAGCTCATAGTACTTGCAAAATCCAATTCTTCTTTTGAATGCTCTTCAATTAACCCTTTAACGAGTCGTTGTTTCGTTTTTATACTATCCGATTGAAATGAAACTTTTGGGCATGCACCTGTTAAGCTTGAACTCCTTGCTACTGTGACTACCTGTGTTGGTAACTATTAGTAACTCAAAAGATCTACATCATTCAATATATCAATATTTGAAAAAAATGAAAATTTGATCTCTGCAGAACAAAGGCACGAAAGATTTTAACAAATAATATACCTACAGTAGAAAAGTACATACCTTTGGCAATCTTCAACATAATTTGGCTTTGGAATAAAATGTATAGCACTTTTAAATATTTTGATTTCGTATGACCTCTGCCTTGCTGAGCAGAAAACGATCAAATTTGGTTGATAAAAATGTATCGAAATACAAAAAATATATACGACCAAAAAATAATTCATGCATTTTTATATCAATAATTGGAATGTCTAGCATTTATTCTTATCAGTACACATTTTTGGCTTATTTCTAACCAAACGGTTTTGTCCCGCTAGATTTACCTTCCGCCGCACCTTGTGCTCCTCCGTCAAACGCAAAAATAACTGTCACTGTCTAAAATCTTTAGCGCGAACTTCAACTCGGTCCCTAGATAACGTAAAAAAACTGACAGTACAGGAAGATAGGAATCCAACTATCCTTATCTCTATAGTATCCTTGGCTAAGACTATCAAAATGTTGATCTAATAACAATTTGACGTTTATACTATTATGTCAAAAGCAACTTTTTTTCAAAGCCTACCATGACTTCACTAAATCATCGTTACTTGTTTACTGTTATTAATATCTTAATTATTAGATATTAATACATCTGGTATTATGGTATTCTGGTATATCGACGATTTTAAAATAAACTAACTGTTTCTACAAAATAAAAACACTAAATCACCACAATACACCAAAACACTTTTACTTTTACACTGGACGCGCGTTTCGCTAACCATGTTAGCACATTCAGCAGATGATTATAAACTATTCAGTTTATAATCATCTTATTATTTATCATTATAAACTATTCAGTTTATAATCATCTGCTGATGATGCTAACATGGTTAGCGAAACGCGCGTCCAGTGTAAAAGTAAAAGTGTTTTGGTGTATTGTGGTGATTTAGTGTTTTTATTTTGCTGTGTAACACCAAAGGTTCCAACCCTCAACTGTAATAACTGTTTCTATCTTATTTTTTTATTAGAATGGGCATAATCAAGAGGGCTACTGATACGGTGTTGTAAAACTAAGGTAATTAAAGCCTATTTTTTGGTATTTATTATAATTTTATAATCTCATAATCTAATATCATCAGTTTAAAAGAAGATATCAAAATGCGGATTCTGCTGACATTTTAAGCTTTTACTACTCTTTACTATCAGCTAAAATTACACATACTATTGTATTTAATTTTTTGGAAAAAAACACGCAATGTTTGTTAAATTGTAAGACGGCGCCCCCTAGCGTCTATGTTCAAAAGCTTATTACTATTAATTTTATGGTATCTTATAGAGCGGAACGGAACGAGCCCTCTTTTGTTGGATTCTGATCATCCAGTCTGGAGTTATTAACATTTAAATAAAGACAGATCTAACCTTCCCCACCACTTTATTTTAGCAGATAGGGGAAAATGGTTCTAACAAAAAATATCTAAAATTTACTAAAGATTATGAAGCTATTATTTATAGTCCTCATTATCAAGGCAAAACTCCGTAAAAAATCTTTTTTCTTACTTTCCATAGCAGTTGCGCCCTCTAGCGGGCATTTTACAAACTTGAAAATAATTTCCAGCAATTTCTCATAGCCGTTATAAATATTTCTTTCCGTAGACCCTACGGCTAATACTATCCGAGATACAGCCGAGAGTTATTCTTATTGGGACACCCTGTATATTAATCGTATTCTTTTTTGCTTCAGGACTTAAATGATTTGGCTGGATTGATTAGAACAGATTTGTCCTCTGTAACGAGAAGGATATTAACAGCTTTAATTACAATTGATGTACATGCTAGAGATACAGTACACAACTTAGTTACAAGCAGAATCACTAACAGGTATGTAGTAAATGTTAGGGTGTTTCAAAATAATAAAAAAGATCTTATGGTGTCGAAAAGTTGAAAGTACATTTAAAAACAAAAATTTTGGTGCCTATATAGTATAACCCTTAATAATAATAATAATAATAATATTTACTTATTTCCAAATTATGTTACAAAATAAACATAAAGAGAAATATCGTCAAACATCAAAATAAATATTCCAAAGCATATTACACATATTTTACAAAAATTAGATAAGTCTACTTACATAAACGGGAAAATATATAGAAAAAAAATAAACCTAAAATTTACAATATTGGATATAATTCAACAATATTTCCTTAATCCTAATTAACCATTGAAATTAAAAAATTCTGGCAAGCTATAAGGCTCTATATTTAATAAATAATTTTTTAACTTAAATTTAAATTCGCTTAACTTTCCACAGAGTCTAAGTGTTAAGGGCAGTTCATTATAAAACTTTAAACACATATACAAAGGGCTTTTTTCCGTAATCGCAAGTTTATGAGCGGGATAGTTTAGTAAATTCTTTCTAGTATTGTACTGATGTATTATGTTACTCTCAAAACATTCTCTATTCATGTAAAAATATACTAAACATTCATAAATATATAATGCATATACTGTCATAATTTTTTCACTCTTAAAGATCCCTCTACACGATTCGTTGAAATTCATTTTTCTTACAGTGCGTATTACCCTTTTTTGTGTTACAAACAGTCGTTGTATTTTGCTGTTGCTGCCCCAAAATATTATCCCATAGCTCATGACGGACTGAAAATTGGAATAATACAGTGTTTTTAGTGTTTCTCATCCATATATTTGCTGATTACCCCCAATTGCATAGCACACTGAACCCAGCTTTTTCAAAACATATTCTATATGATTACTCCAATCTAAATGCTCATCAATTATTATTCTAAAAATTTCGTGTGTGGTCAGATATTAATATATTTTTAGTCAAATCATATATAAGTGGTCTATTTGTTCGTGACAATTTTGTTCGAAAAATGATGACATTTGTTTATCGGAATTCAGAATTAAATTATTTTCATTGAACCATCTAGATACATTATCTAATAAAATTTTGCTCTCAAATGAAATTAATTCGGGGTAGGTGTTTTTCCAATTAACAGATTGGTATCATCAGCATAATTAATTATGTTTTGGTTTTGTCCATTTACTGCCAGATTTAAGTCATTTAGGAATAATAAAAACAAAACTGGACCCAATATACTACCCTGAGCTATACCGATGTTATTTGTGCGTATTTGGGATTTATATATTTCTTAAGAGCAATTTTCGGTCAAGACAGTCGTAGGCTTTAGAGAGATCCAATTAGAACCCTTAATATTAATATTAAGGTTTGCCTCAATTTTTTTGTTGTTGTTCCATTTAAATAACACGGATTTTTTTATTTTTGATTTTTAATAATTTCGGAATGGTTTGTTTTCGCAACATCCTCGCGAGAAGATTTATAGGAAATTTCACGCTCTACAAAAAACGTCTGAAGGTCAAAGTTTCTCAGATAAACCGACTGAAAGATATCAGCGATATAAAATAACACCAATCGAAAATTTCAAATATTTTCCAATAATGGAAAAACAACAAACAAATTGAGGCAAATCTTAATATTAATATTAAGGGTTCTACTAAGTGCCAAAATTTTTGTGTATTTGTTTAAATGTACTTTCAACTTTTCAACACCATAAGAAAAAAATTATTTTGTAACACCCTAGTAAATATATTGTACGGATTAATAAAAGTGTCTTAAGGCGAATCAAATTTGAACGGAGGAAAGACGAGTTTACCACAATCTTCGTCTTCTGCCAACCTTGGCTTGCAGCTTCTAATCGCATTGTCGCATTGGCATATTTAACAATGACAATGTGCAGTGGTGTTAGGTTGAGAATGGACCTGCATTGCTGCTATTGGGTAGGTTCTCATCATCCCCTGTGATGCAGATGCATGCCAGCCTCTGCATTTTGCACATGTTTTGCCTTCCTGTATGTTGCTTTAAACAAGCAACTGCTCCATAAGTAATCATGGGTCTAACATGGAATACATGTCGTTATAGAATACATCCAGCGCATATATTTTCTGCTACTCTTCTGCATATGATGAGAGCCTTTGTGGCTTTGCTGCAAATATGCTTATTTCACAGTAGTTTACTGTCCAGGGCTTATCCCTGATATCTGACTTCTTATTCTTTTTCCATCTAGTTGGATTCTTTTCAGGTTTTTTATATGTCGCTTGCTTCGAAACTTAAAACAAGTTTTTTCAAACTGGTTTGTTGTAAGAAAACTAGTTTATTCTAAAACGCGCTGAATAACTCGATTTGATCCAAGATCTTGTCTGGTAATATATATATATATATATATATATATATATATATATATATATATATATATAGATTTATTAAACCGCTTATACGAGCCCAAAAACTACGTTGCTTCATTGGGCTCAGACCCGATTTCGACATTTCAGGCCCGGGGTCGGGTCTGAGTACGATTTCAGTGGTTATCGTCTAGAACGGTTGCCCCACTTCCCCTGAACAAATTTCAGCTGGGCCTGAAAAAATGGTTTTATGTTTTTTATATACGATTGGGGGTACACCGGTATTGTCACGAGCGGCGCCACCTTCGACATTAGTATAAGTGTATAAGCCGATTTACGTTAAATCGATGTATTCAGACCCAAGAACCGGCAACACGGTAAAGCAAACTATTAAAGGGAAACGAAGATTTAGCCGTGTTATATTTGGTAGAAAACAAAATGCTCATACTCTAATTAGAATATTAAGAAATTCAGACGAAAAAAATGAAAATAAGTATTCTTTTAAAATTATTCCTACTAGTTTCATTTAAAAATATCAATAATTTATGGTCTAATCTTTTTTTTGAATTGCTGTCATCACCGGATTTGTAGAAGTAACTAAACTTTTATTGTCGAAACCGGTCGTTCGGCTAATAAATTCTAGAAACAAAATTATTTCGGCGGGTCAAAAATTGTACGAGTACCTACAAATTTACTTCGATGCTATGATTTCGTTGTAGAAGTACCTATTTTTTTTTATCTAAATCGATCAGCGATCGTTGCGTCGTGTCAAAGAATTGTAGGAGTAACTACAATATTATTTCGCTGTAGAAGTACCTAAAATTTTTTCGTCTAAATCGATCGTCGTGTCAAAAAAATGTACGAGTACCTAGAAATTTATTTCGATACTATGACTTCGTTGTAGAAGTATTTAAAAATTATTTTCATTTAATTCGATCGTCGTATACCGGGTGCGTCTCAAAAGTAGCTCACCCCTACAACTTTTTATTTTTGTCAGATAAAAAATCGAGTTTTAGTATGTTAGTATATAACATAAATTAGGGAGTGATTATTTGACAAATCATTCAATTGTTTTGGTCACTTCCTGTTTCACCGGAAATGACTACAACTTTTTGATTTTAAATAGCACCCCCGGTATATTTTACATTATTCGATAAAAAATCAAGGTTTTGGTAATGTTAGTATATAACATAAATTAAGGTGATTGACGTATTCAATTGTTTTCTATCACTTCTGTTTCACCGGAAATGACTACAACTTTTGATTTTTAAATGGCACCCCCGGTATATTTTACATTATTCGATAGAAAATCACACTGAATAGAATGGCATATCATAAATATATTAATTTTTGACATTTTCACATATGATTTATTTGTAACGAGTTCAAATTGTCATTATGAACCGCATCATAATGACAATTTGACTCGAGTACCAAATTGTTGTACCAAATTATTCGTAGAAAAATGCTTTTTCCAAATATGCTAACGAGCCACCTTTGTTCCGTTTGAAAAAATTGAGATATGATTAAAAATTCGATTTTGATATCTTATAACGGGCCCGGACAAGACACGAAAATCATTAGACTATCAAATCTATTTTTCCAAAGCTCCCTGATTAAAAATTAGTGTTTTTAACACATCCATGGCACTCTATAATAGATAGAAATTTAAAATACTATTTTTTAAGCGAAAATCGAATATCGAATAATATAAAAACATACCGGGGGTGTCATTTAATAATCAAAAGTTGTAGTCATTTCCGGTGAAACTGGAAGTGACCAAAAACAATTGAATACGTCAATCAATTCCAATTTATGTCATATACTAACATACCAAATCTCGTTTTTTTATCCAAAAAAAATAAATAAAAAAGATATAGCGGTGGACCACTTTTGAGACGCATCCGCCAATAGAATTACTGGAAATCTATTCAAGGCCGTTACGCCGATACGCCGTTTTTAGGATAGTGTGGATGCACCCTCAAGAGAATGACATATCATAATATGTCAATTTTTTTACATTTTCGCATATGGTTTATTTGAAATTGTAACATGCGGTTCATAATGACAATTTGACTCGAAATACCATGTGTGTGGTACCAAATTATTCGTAAAAATGATTTTTCCAAATATGCTAACGAGCCTCCCTTATTCCGTTTGGAAAAATTGAGATATGATTAAAAATACGATTTGGGCATCTTATAAGAACGGGCCCGGACAAGACACGAAAATCATTAGATTATCAAATCTATTTTTCCAAGGCTCCTTGATTAAAAATTGGTGTTTTTAACACAGCCATGGCACTCTAGAAATTGAAATTTAAAATACAATTTTTTTAAAGCGAGAATGTCAAAAGTTGACATATGGTATGTCATTCGATTCAGAGTGTCATTTTCTATCAAATAATGCAAAAACATCCCGGGGGTGTCATTTAAAAATCAAAAGTTGTAGTCATTTCCGGTGAAACAGGAAGTGACCAAAAACAATTGAATACGTCAATAATTCCTAATTTATGTCATATACTTACATACCAAATCTCGTTTTTTTATCTAAAAAAAAATTAAAAAGTTATAGCGGTGAGCCACTTTTGAGACGCACCCGGTATAAAATGGCAGCAATCTTCATTTCATGCCACCGCTGACGCCGTTTTTTTTTCGATTATATGGTAGTTAATCAGTACAATAATTAATTTTATTACATTACTACGTTCACTAAGATCTAAAATAGTAATTTTAGTGTAACAAAAATGTTGATTGCTACAGTAATACGTTGTATATTCAGTTTACGGTTGGATGCTATCTACCAACACCATATAAATATAACAAACACGTTCTATGGTTGCAGGTTGCATCTCTATAATATGTTCTATCTTCTATCTATGTTTACTTACTATGTATTCGAAAACTTAATTTGAGTAATATATGGTAGTATAATATTATTAATATTAATATTCATTAATCGCAATATGAATGAGAATAGTGCTTTCCTTTAATCACAATTCTAATAAATTGAACTTGAAAGTATGTTTCCCAGAAAAGTAGGTGGTTCCCAGACTATATACAAATAGGGAATTCCCAAAAGATCATGCTTTTAAACCTACACTTTTTTTACTACTTTACTGCTATATGAATTTTATTTAAATTTAAATGATACATTACACTTTTAAACATTTTGTTTACAGTTTCATCCAAACTCAACTCGCCAGATTAGACTTTAAATTATTTATATTTTGTGACGGGGATTCGTTACAATTATTTTGTTGGATGTCGAACCATAAACTTTATGATAAAACTCGAAGAATTTCAACAAAACACTTTTATTAAACTTTAAGTTTCCGTGACAAATCAAATCATATGTTTTTTCTACCTACTGTCCCTCGATCTTTTTTATATGGACTCGTCCAAGCGGTCCGAGAGGGGCCCTATATCTGTTACAATTTTTAAATAAAACTTGTAGAAACAATCTTAAAGAATACTTACTACCTATTTTGATTTTTTTCGTCTGAATCTCTTAATATTCTAAATGAATACACTTTACTTATTAGATAAGTATACACATGGCATATATATGATTCCAAAAAACGGCGTCAAATTACCTTTGAAATGACAATCGTCAGAATCGATCGTCGTGTCAAAAAATTGTACGAGTATCAAAGTTTTTTTCATTTAAATCGATCACCGTGTCAAAAAATTGTACGAGGACCTAAAAATTTATTTCGTGTTATTATTTCGTTATAGAAGTACCTAAATATTTTTTTCATCTAAATCGATAGACGCGACGCGCGACGGTCAAAAATTGTACGATACCTAAAAAATTATCTCGATGCTATGATTTCGTTGTAGAAGTACCTATTCTTTTTTCTCGGAATCGATCAGAAAGTTGTACGAGTACCTAAAAATTTATTTCGATGCTATGATTTCGTTGTAGAAGTACATAGTTTTTCTTTTCTCGGAATCGATCAAAAAGTTGTACGAGTACCTAAAAATGTATTTTGATGCTGTGGTTTTGTTGTAGAAGTACCAGAAGTACCTAATTTTTTTTTCATCGAAATCGATCATCGTGTCAAAAAATTGTACGAGTAGGTACCCAGAAATTTATTTCGGTACTATTATAATATGTTACAGAAGTACCTAAGATTTTTTTCATCTAAATCGATCGATGTGGCAAAAATTGTACGAGTACCTAGAAATTTACATAGAAGTACCTAAAATTGCTTTTCTTCTCAGAAAACAGATCGTCGTATCAAAGAATTGTACGTAGAAATACCTAGAGATTTATTTCGGTACTATGATTTCGTTGTACTAGTACCTAAAAATGTTTTCGTTTAAATCGGTCGTCGTATTTGTGTTTTGACATTTGATACAAAATTACACTCTGAAGGTGCATCCACACTATTCTAAAAACGGCGTATCTGCATAACGGCGTAAAGACCTTGAATCGATTTCCAGTAATTCTATTGGCTGAAATTTTTGACAGATGAATTTGACAGATAAAATTTCTGTCAGATGAATTTTTCAGCCAATAGAATTACTGGAAATCTATTCAAGGTCGTTACGCCGTTACGCCGATACGCCGCCGCCGTTTTAGGATAGTGTGGATGCACCCTCAATAGAATGACATATCATAATATGTAAATTTTTTGACATTTTCGCATATGTTTATTTGAAATTGTAACATGCGGTTCATAATGACAATTTGACTCGAAATACCATGTGTGTGGTGCCAAATTATTCGTTAAAAATGCTTTTTCCAAATATGCTAACGAGCCTCCCTTGTTCCGTTTGGAAAAATTGAGATATGATTAAAAATACGATTTGGGCATCTTATAAGAACGGGCCCGGACAAGACACGAAAATCATTAGACGATCAAATATATTTTTCCAAGGCTCCTTGATTAAAAATTAGTGTTTTAACACAGCCATGGCACTCTAGATTGAAATTTAAAATATAATTTTGTTTTAAGCTAAAATATCAAAAGTTGACATAAGACATGTAATTCTATTCAGAGTGTCATTTTCTATCGAATAAAGCAAAACATACCGAGGTGTCATTTAAAAATCAAAAGTTGTAGTCATTTCTAGCGAAACAGGAAGTGACCAAAAACTATTGAATACGTCAATCATTCCTAAATTTACGTCATATTACTAATTTACGTCATATACTTACATACCAAATCTCGTTTTTATCTAAAAAATTAAAAGTTATAGCGGTGAGCCACTTTGAGACGCACCCGGTATAAAATGACAGCAATCTTCATTTCATGCCACCGCTGACGCCGTTTTTTTTCGATTATATGGTAGTTAATCAGTACAATAATTAATTTTATTACATTACTACGTTCACTAAGATCTAAAATAGTAATTTTAGTGTAACAAAAATGTTGATTGCTACAGTAATATGTTGTATATTCAGTTTACGGTTGGATGCTATCTACCAACACTTGTGCCAACACCATATAAATATGACAAACACGTTCTATGGTTGCAGGTTGCATCTCTATAATATGTTCTATCTTCTATATTTACTTTGTATTCGAAAATTTAATTAGAGTAATATTTGATAATATAATATTCTTATTATTATTGATTGCAATATGAATGAAAATAGTGATTTGTTTTAATCGCAGTTCTAATAATTTAAACTTGAAAGTATGGGGTTCCCAGAAAAGTAGGTGGTTCCCAGCCTCTACAAATATGGAATTCCCAGAAATTGATGCTTTTAAACCTACACTTTTTTCCTACTTTACTGCTACATGAATTTTATCAGACGCAGAAAATTTAAATTATTACATTTATACTTCTAAAAATTTTGTTTACAATTCTCATCTTAAGCTCAACTCGCCAGATTAGAGAGACCTTATATTATTTATATTTTTAAATAAAACTAGTAGAAACAATCTTTAAAGAATGCTTATTTTCATTTTTTTGTCTGAATTTCTTAATATTCTAAATAGGCATCTTTTTCTCACCCCGTCTTGCCCACAGTGCAAATTTTTAAATTGCCGCCCTCATATCTGTATGTAATAAAAAAATAAGTTAAAATAATTCTTTATAACAAAATAGAAAAAAGGTTAATGATAAATACACACATACCCTATGATTCTAAAACACGGCGTCAAATTACCTTAGAAATGACAGTCGTCGGAATCGATCGTCGTGTCAAAAAATTGTACAAGTACCTACCTAAATATTTATATCGATGCTACGATATCATTGTAGAAGTAGCTAAACTTTTTTTCTTTTAAAGTATAAAGATAATAAACGGGGTTCCATCATCACTTAGTAAACACTTACAAAATCTACTAAACGAAATTGATAATGCATTGTAACTTGATTATTCTTATTACAAAGAAATTTCAGATAAAAACGCTTTTGTACAGATGCATTTATAAGACAGAATATATCTAATACTAACAATAAGTACAATAATATTCACTATAGCAGAAATGCACCGTTTTTACTTCTGCACAAAAAGTCCGTTCGTCTAATTCTAATATAAATATTTGAGAATTAAAAGCGGCAACGTCGTGGGTCTGGCGAAAACGAATAAACCTCTATTTTTTATATAAATGGGACAAATTAAACGGTCCAGCATCAGGGCCTGAAGGCCTCGCTTGAACATTTTTCGTCCGATATACCCCGGGTCTGACGGCCTATCTTCAACGTACCGGGTCTGGACTCCGTCGATTTAATAAATATATATATATATATATATATATATATATATATATATATATATATATATATATACAACTAGTAAAACACTAGAGTATATATATATATATATATATATATATATATATATATATATATATATATATATATATATATACAACTATAAAACACTAGTAAATATATATATATATATATATATATATATATATATATATATATATATATATATACTAGTGTTTACTAGTTGCCTATATATATATATATATATATATAGTATATATATATATATATATATATTTATATATATATATATATATATATATATATATATATATATATATATATATATATATATATTTATTAAATCGACGAGTCAGACCCGGTACGTTGAAGATAGGCCGTCAGGACCTGGGGCATATCGGACGAAAAATGTTCAAGCGAGGCCTTCAGGCCCTGATGCTGGACCGTTTAATTTGTCCCATTTATATAAAAAAAAAATAGAGGGGTTTATTCGTTTTCGCCAGAAATAGACGTTGCCGCTTTTAATTCCTCAAATATTTATATTATTAGACGAACGGACTATGTGCAGAAGTAAAACGGTGCATTTCTAGTTATATGAATATTATTGTACTTATTGTTAGTATTAGATATATTCTGTCTTATATAAATGCATCTGTACAATAGCGTTTTTTATCTGAAATTTCTTGTAATAAGAATAACTGCTACAATCAATCGAACCGTTTAGTAGATTTTGTGTAAGTGTTTACTATGATGATGGAAACCCTGCTTCATTATCTTTTATACTTTAAAAGAAAAAGTTTAGCTATATTCTACAAATGATATCGCCAGCATCGATATAAATATTTAGGTAGGTACTTGCAATACAATTTTGACATGACGATCGATTCCGACGACTGTCATATTCTAAGGTAATTTGACGTTTAGAACTCATAGGGTATGTGTGCATTTATCATTAACCCTTTTTCTACCTTTGTTACAAAGCTCTATTTTAACCATTTTTATTACATACAGATATGAGGGCGGGCAATTTAACGCTACACAATGTGGGCAAGACGGGTAGAAAAAGATGCCTATTTAGAATGCTATTAAGAAATTCAGAAAAAATGAAAATAACATTCTTTAAAAGATTGATTTCTAGTTTTATCTAAAATATAAATAATATAAGGTTCTCTATCTATGAGTTGAGTTTGTATATATATACTAGTGTTTACTAGTTGTATATATATATATATATATATATATATATATATATATATATATATATATATATATATATATATATATATATATATATATATATATATATATATATATATATATATATATATATATATATATATATATATATATATATATATATATATTTTATATATATATATTTTTATGTATGTTTGTATATATACTAGTGTTTACTAGTTGTATATATATATATATATATATATATATATATATATATATATATATATATATATATATATATATATATATATATATATATATATATATACGAATTATCTGCTACCAGACTTAAATCATTTAATATCTTAAGTTATTATTATATTTTCAGCAACAGCTTTGATTGGCTGAAGGTTCTGCGGTATTATTGGCTAGACAATATTGAAGATTGCATTGCGAAAATGTCAAGCGCATCTTATTTTTATGGATACGAATATTTAGGTGCTGGAGGAGTTTTAGTAATTACCCCATTAACAGACAAATGCTATTTGTGTCTCATGGGTGCACTGCAATTGGATTTAGGTAAGATAGTATTTAAATTGATTAAACTGATACACTAGGGGTGTCTCACTTAGGTAAAAATGTGTATGTACTGACAAAATAGCATTTTACTGCTAAGCGCCTGCCAATGACTGCGAGGAAGGCTGCCTCCCATACAGCACGTCCAAATGAAATTACGTTTCTACAAGGGAGACACATGAGTGTTCATCTAGTTCTAACATATACATATGAGATACACGCAGGTTTATATTGATAGAATTGTGTGATACAGTGTTTACTAGTTGTATACCGTATGTACTCAAGATTCTAAAGAGTTTTTCGTAACGTAACAAATAATTATTAAAATGATGAAATCTGACGTCGGTATATGAGACATACAATGTATAAGTCATATGTATGTGTGATACTTCGTATCATAGTTGTGCCTATAGTACACACCTTGAAAAAATGTGACGTATACACATAATATAAATATCTATATAGACACTTTGTAATAGTGTACTGTTGTGTCTACATTCTAGCATGAAATGAAGGTGTGCGCACGCTCGGATAGCCTCAGCGTAGACACACCGACCAATTTTACCTTATGTGTCCTCTCTCCTTTCTCCTTTCTAAGAGTGGTATGTGTTAGCAGCCATTATTGTTTTATCATTCGGAAGCTCTATATAAATGTTCTGTTTGTGGTAGTTTAAAAAAGATTTTAAGGTAAGCACAAGTTTTTAATTACCTTGTTACACCTTCCTAAGAGTATTATTAATATTATAGCAGCGACTCTTCCCTTACTCGATACCCAATTTACCAAATTTTGACTCCAATGAATGAAAACTCCAAATATTCTCGTATAATGATAAAGAGGTTAGCTCTGCAATATATTTTTTTTTTAATTTGGAAATAATAAAAATCTAAATGGACCAGAGAAAGAAAGATTTAAACACTTCAATGAACTTCTTACACTGATTTCGGTAATTTATTGATGTATCAATATACAGATATGTTAAATATTCAATATCAGTTTCATATAAAATTTAAAGGTGAGATTGTTAATCTGGAAATAAATTACAACAAAGTCCAACAGAGTGCTCGTTGAATGAGTATGCTAACAAACCAACTGCTTGGAGGGAAAAGAGGAGAAAAAAATGACTAAACGAGGTCCACCAAATCGTGGCGATATACTAGTGTTTACCATTTTAGTAGGTATGTTGTTATTCTAGGTACTTATATTTTTAATACATTTTGATACAAATTCTGTTTTTTACAGTGTTTTCTTACTTCTGGTTTCTGCAGTGTAAGTAATAATTATTATTGTGTTATTTGCGCTATTGCGTTTCATGATATAAAGAAATATAAGAATTTTATTTTTTAACCACTTAATCGATTTTATTGAAGAAAAATGGTACGTTTAATACAAAACAAAAATGGAACAATTTTAAGGCTACTTCTCTTGAACTTACGATGGAGATACTTTTAGAAAATACAAAGTTTTGCCTTCCTAATTTTCGTTCTAAAAAGATATAGTTGGTATCATTGAATAAATATTTCTTAAAAATAACGAAAAGTTAGGCATCAAAACTTGTATTATTTCCTAAATTCGTTCATAAGAAGTAGTTTTATCTAACACCAGATGTATATACGAAGCAAAATACATACGTATACATGCGGTAGTCACAACTGCAATGTGTAAACAGAGTTTAAACGTAATACACAAGCACTGTGTATCCTACGGCACACTGTGTATCCATTACTTTGTGTATACGTAAATGCTATACTGTGGCTACATTGTGAGGCGGACGTTTAACCTTTGTGCATACGTGTTGAACTACAATGTGTAAACGTAGCATATTTACATCGGGGGAATTGTGTCACTCTGTGTCTACATCTAATAATCTAATAATGAAAACACATCGTAAATGTGATTTGATGTGCTGTATGGGCTATGACTGCTTTATAGTCGACTGCCATAAGACTGATGCCAACGACTGCCAGCGACTGTCCACAAAATGTGCAGGTAATTCCAACTGTGAGATACCCTTCGAATTTATATAGTTAAAGTATTTAAATAAAAATATAGTAAAAAATGTCTATATCTATGTGGCGGATTCATCTCTCCAAATGGGTATTTCGCCACTGCAAGAAAATCTACAAAATAAATTTATTTTTTGTAAACACTTCTGCGTTAATTTAAACGGAAACTACTTGTCAGAAGTTAGGTTTACAGATATACAACACAAGAGAATAAAATAGAACGAAATCTTACGTACAAAGATTCGGACAACATTTTTTGGTGCGTCATCTATGACTTGTTACTCGAAGTTTAAAAAAAAAATTAAAAAAGAAATCTGCATTATTTTCAGAGTAATTTTAACGGCGCCCTCTATCGCAATATATTATACCTAAGCGCAATATTCATATATCGTCGGTTTGAGAGAAGGCTATCACAAATCAAAATAATTAATTTTTATGTTTTCACAATGACACGACTTCAATTTGTCTATATTTTTATGTGGAAAACAAATACAAGTTGTAATTCTTACTGCGCCTGCAGCAAGAATTTCACAAAATACAGACAATTTACAGTCGTTTCATTGTAAAAACATAAAAAAATTATTTTGATTTGTGATACTCTTCCAAACCCACGATATTTTAACGGTTGATACTAGATAATTTGTTTCATAAGTAAATTTAATCCCGCATATGTGTTTTGTGGTTTATTCAATAATCCCTTACAATTTATTTTAGGCAAAGAACTTCTTAGAAATAATTGATAATATTTACATGTAGTGGAGTGCTTTAAGCTCTTATGAGATACAAACCTCGGAATTAATTTACTGTGAACGAATTTTTATAAAACTTTTTGCATTGTATTGTTAATAAGATATATTAGTTGAAAATGAATTATGTTATCAAGAAAGAATAAGAACAAATCAAGTCCTGGAAGAATAAAAAAAAACTTATTGAGAAAGCAACTATACAGCCAACCAGATGACCTTGTATACGTACATAATGAAAACGTAGAAAATAACCAAGAAAGTATAGATTCGATTGATACTATATTTGAATCTTTGGAATCAATTGAAAATATTTTAACTAATACAAGTTGTGTAGATTGTGTCAAGGCATGCTCTATTCATAACCAAAAACCGAATGCGTTTTTTACAGTCTACAAACATCTCACAAAAGTGGCATATAGAATAGGTTTTTCCGAAAATAAAGAAAGTAAATTATAACAGCATCAGAACCTCCAAATCGGTAAGGCAAGCAACGAGTATGAACTCAAAACTAGCTTAATTTAAAACAAAAAACCATCAGAAAGGCCAAAAATATTTAAACAAATTATAGTGAAATTGCACAGCTAAACAATGAAGATAAAAATCTAAAAACAAAATAACAGAATGGAACACACCTAAAAAGGAAGATAGACACAATCTTCTGATCAAAATGAAAGATGAACCGAGTTCAAAAAGAGTAGTTAAGGAAATTCAGCAAAGTTTAACGAAGAATAGTATTCATCGGCCTGTTAAGAATGTCAAACAATAAGACAATGATGTTAAGAATGTCAAACAATTAGACAATGTAATCACAGAATACCACAATAGTGAACAAGAAAATGTATTAAGGGACACACTGAAAAAGAACGAGCAATTCCAATTAAGAGAAAAACAGACTGTTGATCCTATGATAATGATATGTGGCATAAGCCTAGGATATAACCCTGAAGATTTTATCTATGAACTGGTAGAACAAAACCCAGATCTAAAATGCAAATTTGGAGAAAAGGTACAAGACAAGTGTCCTTAAACTGTTCAAATGGTTTATGAGAAGTGAACATTTTAGTTTTGACTTACTCAAAGCATATGTACAGGAATATTATAATGTTGCAGTGGTTTTAAATGCTGCAACTATGGCCATGTCGCAAAACACTGTACAGGAAAAACATGCTGCTATAAATGTGGAGAAAACCACATTGGAAACAGTTCTACGGCTGAAAAAAACATGGAATTGCTTAAATTGTAGTAAACTTAGATACCAAGAAAATGTTCATAGTGCTTTGGATGAAAAATGGCCAGCGTATCAACAGCAAGTTCGAGGATATAAAGCAATTATAAACTATGACCCCGACGATGACAAGATTATTTTAGAACGGTGAAGAGAACATAAAATTTAATGAAGTAAAATTTATTGTTGATAGTAGCATTGAGGGTATAGTGGAGTATGCCTTGCGCTATAAACGAAGAAAAGAAAAAATTATAGTAGTTTGTGTATACACGGTGCTACAAATTCGAGGTACGAACATTGGTATCTCGGAAACAGTAATAGATACGAAGATGGTTAAATTGGGGCAAAGTTGCGCCTTGGGATGTTCACCAAGATGCTATAATATATCAATATATTATAGATATATAGACTCTATATATTATATATATATATATATATATATATATATATATATATATATATATATATATATATATATATATATATATATATATATATATATATATATATATATACAGGGTGTCCCAGAAATAAGTGCAGATATTTTAAGGGGTGGTAGATCTGGTCAAAAGAAACATATTTTCTCTTTACCATTTTTAAAATAAATTGAAAAAACCGAGTTATTAAACTTGAAACTTTGAAAAAAAAATTGCGACATTTTGAGAGCCGCCGGGGATCTCGCGGATCCCCCGGCGCAGGGGAGAAATCTCGCCGATCTCGGCTTGTTCGTCGCCCGCTGTTGCCACATCGACTAGAAAGACTTAAAAAGTACTTGCAAAATTCCACACCACCCAAGAGGTTCTGCAGCGGTGTGTTACTTTTTTTTAAGTGGGTGTTCGCCAGTAGCCCTACTTTCCACATTCCACAAAATAAACTAAAAGAAAAAAAACTTACCAAACAATAAAAAAACATATCCCTATAGCAGAGAGATAACTGCACAGCTTTCTGTTTTATCCATTTTACCACTCTTAAAACTGCACATAACACTACACTTAACAACACTTCACTACAATTCTTAACAACACTATGCAAATTTTCAACTATGGAAATATTGGCTCCCCTATTAATTTTAGAGCTAAATCGTAAATGGTTTTTAAAGATACATTACAAATTTGCACAAGGGGATCCAATATCTCGACAGTTCAAAATTTGCATGGGATATCCTATATTTCCAACGATGTTGCACCATCCGGTATACCCTTCGCTTCTTGACTGCATACTATTATAATAATTGTTCAAAATGACGACCTCCATTTCCAATACATGCTCTCCTTCTTCTGAGCATGCAATTTTTAACGTTTTACAGCAATTCTTCGTTGCTTTTCCCGAATCGCCCTCAAATGCTGAACCATACTTACAAAGGTTCGAGCATTAGGGATTTGTCTATTCGGATACTCTTCGGAATAAAGCCTCCGAGATTCTACAGGGCTTTCCCCTGCCAGGAAATATGCTCTTCTTAGCATATCCACCTTCTCCGGAATTGTATACTCCATCGCGATTTGTTTATACCGATACCGATTACTGACACAAAAATATGCACTAACGAACATTTCACAACACTTTAAACATAATCTCCGATCACTTTCTCGAATTTTAAAAGCTCGATACTATTAGAAATTAGATCGATTTCTAATAGTGTCAATGCTTTGTGTACATGCGATTAATAATGTCGTTAGTCTTTAATATAATACAGGAATCTGTAATTTTCTTCCCACCGCCCATTTTATAGGAAAAAATGGCGGCAAGTTTTCTGCTTTTGAAATTACGATCGATGGTATTTTATTGTGTAAAATTGGATGGTAAATGGCATCGATCGTAATTTCTCAGGCAATTTAACGTCTTAGCAAGTATACTTATTTTTTTATCAAAAAAGCTTTATAGAAAATAAAATAACTGAACCTGTTAGTAGCTTTATTACTAATTAAACTATTCAAAACATGTTCTGATATTACTAAAAAAAATTAAGTAAAAATATAGCAAATTTTATAGTTTGACGACGTTATAATTAACAATAGGCAAATGGAAAAAATTACCTAAGTACATATTAGAGACATAATTCCATACCTAGAAATACCGTATGGTCGAAAAAAACGGCGTCCAGAATGGCTTGAAAATAACGGTCGGTGACATTCTCCATAAAATTTTACACATAAATTGACAGCGATCTTTATTTCATAGCCATCGCTGACGCCGTTTTTTTTTCACGATCATATTGTATTTCCCATTAATCGCATGGTGGCAATACTAATTTATATTTAAAGAGATATATCTAAATGTGTATAAACTAAGTATTTTATTAGCAATCATATTTAAGCTATTTGTACTTATATATATTCTAATTATTTGAAACTTGAAACATAATATTTACTCCTATTATATTCATGTAACTAAATTTTCTAATATTAATAACTCTCTGATAATAAAAAACAAGAGTGTGTTTTGAAAAAGTAAAGCATAATTACTGTGTATTGACTTTATTGTGAAAAGCAACCTATTTGAAACACATTTACGTAACTACAGAATAGTTTAAAAAAGAACTTACACACATGTTTTTTTAGTCTATTTTCTTTATTATATTTGAAAACTACAGTCCCCCTTCCAATACATAAAAACATTTATATTCAAATATACTCTAGATAGAGCTCCAATTTTTATATGAAATGAGAATTTGTTCACACATAAACTACCGTATGATCGAGAAAAAACGGCGTCAACGATGGCTATGAAATGAAGGTCGCTGTCATTTTATATGTAAATTTATATAGGAAATGTCATTGATCGTCATTTCCCAGCCAACTGGACGCCGTTTTTTTTTCGATCATATGGTACATTTTATGTATTTTATTCTTTAATTTTAATTACTACAAATGGTCTTGATATTTTTCTTTTGAATACATATATTCTTGTTACTCTCTTTCATCTTTGTCTCTAATATACAGATGCATTGCAATTTGTTGTTAGTATATTTATGTAATCATTTCATAAATCCTAAAAATAAAAATGGTTATAACATGCTTTCCAGATATCCATATCCACAATATTCTGTGTGTAAATATGTTCAATTTTTAATAACCCATTCACTAAATGAGATTGTGAGACAACATACAGGTAGCTGTTTAAATAATTTTCAATCTTTGTATGTAATAATAGATTTCACATATTTATGCATTACACAATATGCATTACCTGCAATAATAAAAGATATTTTCTTTAAAGTGTATAATTCTATCTAACACACTTCTAATAAAGTATACTCTGACTCTTTGAACATTTGTTACAGCTTCTAATAATTAGGTATATCGATAACTTCCTAAGAAATTTTGTTAGCACTTTTAGTTAGTTTACCATTTTTCTCAATATATTCTGCAGAATATAATATGACTCGATACATTCACCTAGAATAAAATCAATAATATCATTTATGAATAGAAAACTACATGTATAACTTTTTCATTAATATTTGCAATTTCAGACCAGAACTTGTCTGAAGAGAACTTTCTTGGTTTGTTTAAAAATATCTTACCGTATAACATAAATTTACATCTGAATTAATCTAATCAGATCAAATTTTCTTCATAGTATAGAAAACATCGAAACTATTTGACTGGTAATCGAGCTATCAATAAGCTGACACTAAAATTTAATGAATAATTAAATGGGATAATTATTTTCATGTAAAACAAAACTTTATACTTAATAAGACCACAGGGAGTACATTATTACAACAGTGTTACTGAGATTTTTGATTTAATGTATGCTTGGTATTTGTAGATCTATTATTGTATTGTGATTACAATTGCCTTCTTCTCCATTGATGCATCCTAATTTAAGATTACTGATTTTCTAATACGTAATTAAAGTGAAATTATTTTTCCTACCATTACATAAATAATTTCTTCCTACCATTAGGTAGATACCTGAAAGGTTAATAAATTAAAAACGAATTTATTAAGACATTTAAACTGTTTACCTCATTTCTCACATATTTTTGACACAAAACATTATAAATAAATAAAAAAATATTCGTATACCAACTGAATTATATGATATTTCATTTTGAATAATAAAAGTTCTTTTTTACAGGTTTATTTGGCATTATTTGCATTGTTTTTTGTTGTTTTCTGTTTTGTGCGAGTTTAATAACCCACAAATAACCTTAAACAGAAACATAACCTTAAACTACAGAACTACACACCATACTAGGGATGTAGAATTCGAATCGATTTTAATCGGAGATCGATTTTTATCAAATCGACGTGATTTTTATCAACGATCTTTTGGTATAATGTGTATAATCGATATTTTTTTTTAAATCGAAGACCGATTTTATTTATACAGTTTTACAGGTTTATTTATTTGTTGGAATAAGAAAAAAAAACACTTTAGTTTTGCTCGAATATTTGTTTGCAGTGCATCCCTAGTAAAACGCCATCTAGCAATGAATTGAAAAATTAAGTGTAAGTGCTCGCTGCCGCATGCGCAGATGTTTGTTTAACACTTTGATATCAGGTGTCAGATTTTTGTCGGGGCTTCCCATATTTTTATATTTTAGATGACGTAGAATATTCTTTGATTTTACCTTAATTCTTTCTTGTACTTTTATTTTATTTTTGGGACATCCCTACTCCATACCTTAAACATTTAGAAAATTGATTTATCTATCTTTATACAACCACCAAAACGTTGACCCATAATAGTAATACATCAGTCCAGTAGAGGACACTAAGTCAAAAAATTTCCAAATAAAAATTTGTGATTTGTAATTCCTTCCTGTTCCTTCAGTGTTTTCGAAATCGTCGTTGGGGTTGCGTCGGTTTTGAAGAAATGTCGAAGAAAACCCCGTAATGTCTGTCTACCATCAACCGCCGGATATAAGTTATTAAAGCAAGTTTTTTTAACATTTTTTATTGAATTTATGAGTTTAGTGTTTGATTATTATCATGTGAAAAATTTTAAATAATATTTTAAAAGTGATAGGCATGTGATAGGTTTGTGATGTTCAGTTTAATAGATATTTGGTGTGTATGTGTTTGCGTATATGTGTGCTGGATAAAAAAACACTTTCATTAAAAGGGTAAGCTCTAACTAAACATTAAAGGTTATAATTGTTTATTGAAACGATTGAAAATATTTCCTAATATGGCGAAAAAAGAAGCTATGATAATTGTTAAGATTTATTTTTTTCAGTTTACTCCATTCTAAAAAAAGTATTTAAAATATGCGCGTTTCTCTAGAATTAGTAGAGCAATCTACACTAATATGAATAAAATAAATTTTCGTATTTTTTTCTGTAGCAACTTAAAATAATTGAATTTATAGATAAACATGCAGAATGTGGGTATGGTAGGAGGTGGCAACGTTGCATTCTCTCTGACACTCTCTATGCCCGAATTTCCCGGGGAGTGAACAGTGGCACTCAAAAGTTTTTCAACATTTTCCGGAAAATGTCAAGAAAAATATAAAATTTTCAACATTTTTTTTTCGCAAAAAAAACCTCATAGGCGTGTTTCTGGGGTTGACCTATACTACCAGTTAAAATATCTGCACTTATTTCTGGGACACCCTGTATATATATATATATATATATATATATATATATATATATATATATATATATATATATATATATATATATATATATATATATATGAACAGCTATCTTAGGTGCCTCTGCTATCTTAGGAAACCATCTGGAAACGATGTACAGATGACAAGGGTACACCACCCCGTAAAAAAGTAACAGTAAATCAGAATCAAAAAACTGTCATTTTACCTAAAATTAGACTGAAAAAAAATTGCCACCAATTTTTTAAGGGTTGTGCCGCAACGAGACCATCTGGAAACGATGTACAGATGACAAGGGTACACCCCCTATTCAAAATTATTTGCCGGTCCGTAGGGAAAGGGCCAGAATCCAAAAACTGTCATTTTACCTAAAATTAGACGGAAAAACATCGCCATTAATTTATTAAGAGTTGTGCCACAACGAGACTATCTGGAAACGATGTACAGATGACAAAGGTACACCACCCCGTATTCAAAATCATTTGCCGGTCCGTAGGGAAAGGGCCAGAATCAAATAACTGTCATTTTACCTAAAATTAGACGGAAAAAAATCGCCATTAATTTATTAAGAGTTGTGCCACAACGAGACTATCTGGAAACGATGTACAGATGACAAAGGTACACCACCCCGTATTCAAAATCATTTGCCGGTCCGTAGGGAAAGGGCCAGAATCCAAAAACTGTCATTTTACCTAAAATTAGACGGAAAAAAAATCGCCATTAATTTATTAAGAGTTGTACCACAACGAATCCATCTGGAAACGATGTACAGATGACAATGGTACACCACCCCTTATTCAAAATCATTTTCCGGTCCGTAGGGAAAGAGCCAGATTCAAAAAGCCGCCATTTTACCTAAAATTAGACTGAAAAAAAATCGCCATTAATTTATTAAGAGTTGTGCCGCAACGAGACCATCTAAAAACGATGTACAGATGACAAAGGTACACCACCCCGTATTCAAAATCATTTGCCGGTTCGTAGGAAAAGGGCCAAGTACAAAAATTCGTTGTTTTTCGTAAAAAGTAACAGAAAAAAAATTGTAGCTCATTTATTAAGGGTTGTGCCGCAACCACACCAAATGGAAATGATATATAGGCAACTAGGGTATACTATTCCTCACTCAAAACCATTTTCCGGTCCGTAGAGAAAGGGCCAGAATCAAAAAGCCGCCATTTTACCTAAAATTAGACTGAAAAAAAATCGCCATTAATTTATTAAGAGTTGTGCCGCAATGAGACCATCTGGAAACGATGTACAGATGAGAAGGGTACACCACCCCGTATTCAAAATTATTTGCCGGTCCGTAGGGAAAGGGCCAGATTCAAAAAGCCGCCATTTTACCTAAAATTAGACTGAAAAAAAATCGCCATTAATTTATTAAGAGTTGTGCCGCAATGAGACCATCTGGAAACGATGTACAGATGAGAAGGGTACACCACCCCGTATACAAAATTATTTGCCGGTCCGTAGGGAAAGGGCCAGAATCAAAAATCTGTCATTCTACCTAATATTAGACTGAAAAAAAATTGCCACCAATTTGTTAAGGGTTGTGCCGCAACGAGACCATCTGGAAACGATGTACAGATGACAAGGGTACACCCCCTATTCAAAATTATTTGCCGGTCCGTAGGGAAAGGGCCAGAATCCAAAAACTGTCATTTTACCTAAAATTAGACGGAAAAAAAATCGCCATTAATTTATTAAGAGTTGTACCACAACGAATCCATCTGGAAACGATGTACAGATGACAAGGGTACACCACCCCGTATTCAAAATCATTTGCCGGTCCGTAGGGAAAGGGCCAGAATCAAAAAACTGTCATTTTACCTAAAATTAGACGGAAAAAAAATCGCCATTAATTTATTAAGAGTTGTGCCGCAACGAGACCATCTGGAAACGATGTAGAGATGACAAGGGTACACCACCCCGTATTCAAAATTATTTGCCGGTCCGTAGGGAAAGGGCCAGAATCAAATAACTGTCATATTACCTAAAATTAGACGGAAAAAAAATCGCCATTAAATTATTAAGAGATGAGCCGCAACGAGACCATCTGGAAACGATGTACAAATGACAAGGGTACACCACCCCGTATTCAAAATCATTTGCCGGTCCGTAGGGAAAGGGCCAGAATCAAATAACTGTCATTTTACCTAAAATTAGAGGGAAAAAAAATCGTCATTAATTTATTAAGAGTTGTACCGCAACGAAACCATCTGGAAACGATGTACAGATGACAAGGGTACACCACCCCGTATTCAAAATCATTTGCCGGTCCGTAGAGAAAGGGCCAGAATCAAATAACTGTCATTTAACCTAAAATTAGACCGAAAAAAAATCGCCATTAATTTATTAAGAGTTGTGCCGCAACGAGACCATCTGGAAACGATGTACAGATGACAAGGGTACACCACCCCGTATTCAAAATCATTTGCCGGTCCGTAGGGAAAGGGCCAGAATCAAAAAACTGTCATGCGCTTCAATGAAACGACTTTCAAGGCACTCAGAAAAAAAATTATGAAAACTTTGGGAATTGTAGGAAATTTAACGTAGATTTAAAATATATAAGCATAATTTAACCGCTTCAATGAAGGATATGATAATATATATATGGAGATATGCAAACGGAGATATTTGAAAAAAGCTAAAAAATCCAACGTCAACAACTAATTTGTTTAGGTATACCGTTTTTCCGATTTTCTCGAAATCAACGCATCCTAAAAAAATCAAAATTTCAGGGATTATAGAGGTCCACTAGACTAATAATATCAAACAGTGGCGTTTTCTTGATCGACTTAGTTTTCGGTATTTTCATCAGCAGCTAATTTGTTTAGGTATACCGTTTTCCCGATTTCCTCGAAAACAACGCATCCTAACAAAATCAAAATTTCAGAGATTATAGAGGTCCATTAGACTAATAATAATCACCCAGTGGCGTGTTTGTGATCGACTTAGTTTTCGGTATTTTCGTCAGCAGCTAATTTGTTTTGGTACACCGTTTTTCCGATTTTCTCGAAAACTACGCATCCTAACAAAATCAAAATTTCAGGGATTATAGAGGTCCATTAGACTAATAATAATCAAACAGTGGCGTTTTCTTGATCGACTTAATTTTCGGTATTTTCGTCAGCAGCTTATTTGTTTAGGTATACCGTTTTTCCGATTTTCTCGAAATCTACGCATCCTAACAAAATCAAACTTTCAGGGATTTTAGAGGTCCATTAGACTAATAATAATCAAACAGTGGCGTTTTCTTAATCGACTTAGTTTTCGGTATTTTCGTCAGCAGCTAATTTGTTTAGGTATACTGTTTTTCCGATTTTCTCGAAAACTACGCATCCTAACAAAATCAAAATTTCAGGGATTATAGAGGTCCATTAGACTAATAATAATCAAACAGTGGCGTTTTCTTGATCGACTTAATTTTCGGTATTTTCGTCAGCAGCTAATTTGTTTAGGTATACTGTTTTTCCGATTTTCTCGAAAACTACGCATCCTAACAAAATCAAACTTTCAGGGATTTTAGAGGTCCATTAGACTAATAATAATCAAACAGTGGCGTTTTCTTTATCGACTTAATTTTCGGTATTTTCGTCAGCAGATTATTTGTTTCATCAATCAATCCTACTGGGGACACTTGTCCATGGGACATCCGTCCATAAGATAGTGGCACAAGAGAACACTACTAGGACCTTGAAAAATAGTCCAAACCTTGGACACTTGTCCGTAAGACAATGTCCGTCCGTAAGACCCTCGAAATACTTCCGAGGGCTCAATAAATAATAAACAATCTATCCTTTCTTCCAAATGACATTCTGGAGAACAAAAGCAAAGGGACGCCAACGTGCCAGCCAAATACAAATACAAGTTGGGACATCCGTAACTCTACCCTGTTGCTTTGAAATAGCAGCTGATTCAGATAATACAGCCAGATTTAAATGACCACCATTTCTCAACACTGGGACTAATGGCGTCTAAGAGGCCAAACGGTCCAACCAAAAGTGAAGTTAGATAACAGAGAATTGACAGAGGCGATGTTGACAGCGCGCGCTCCCACAGAGCGATACCAGGGTTGTGTCAAACAATAACAGGGTTGTGCCAAACAATAACAGGGTTGTGCCCAGACATCATATATCATAATCAAAGACATGTAATGAACTAAAAACGTTACAAAATTATTTGCCGGTCCGTAGGAAAAGGGCCAAGTACAAAAAACCGCTGTTTCTCTTGAAAATTAAGAGATAAAAATTTGTAGCTCATTTATTAAGGGTTGTGCTGCAACGAGACCACCTGGAAACGATGTACAGATGACAAGGGTACACCACCCCGTATTCAAAATCATTTGCCGGTCCGTAGGGAAAGGGCCAAGTTCAAAAAACCGCTGTTTCTCTTGAAAATTAACAGAAAAAAATTTGTAGCTCATTTATTAAGGGTTGTGCCGCAACGAGACCACCTGGAAACGATGTACAGATGACAAGGGTACACCACCCCCTATTCAAAATCATTTGCCGGTCCGTAGGAAAAGGGCCAAGTACAAAAAACCGCTGTTTCTCTTGAAAATTAACAGAAAAAAAATTGTAGCTCATTTATTAAGGGTTGTGCCGCAACGAGACCACCTGGAAACGATGTACAGATGACAAGGGTATACCACCCCCTATTCAAAATCATTTTCCGGTCCGTAGGAAAAGGGCCAAGTACAAAAAACCGCTATTTCTCTTGAAAATTAACAGAAAAAAATTTGTAGCTGATTTATTAAGGGTTGTGCCGCAACGAGACCATCTGGAAACGATGTTCAGATGACAAGGGTACACCACCCCGTATTCAAAATCATTTGCTGGTCCGTAGGAAAAGGGCCAAGTACAAAAACCGCTGTTTCTCTTGAAAATTAACAGAAAAAAATTTGTAGCTTATTTATTAAGGATTGTGCCGCAACGAGACCACCTGGAAACGATGTACAGATGACAAGGGTATACCACCCCCTATTCAAAATCATTTTCCGGTCCGTAGGAAAAGGGCCAAGTACAAAAAACCGCTATTTCTCTTGAAAATTAACAGAAAAAAATTTGTAGCTCATTTATTAAGGGTTGTGCCGCAACGAGACCATCTGGAAACGATGTTCAGATGACAAGGGTATACCACCCCGTATTCAAAATCATTTGCCGGTCCGTAGGAAAAGGGCCAAGTTCAAAAAACCGCTGTTCTTCTTGAAAATTAACAGAAAAAAAATTGAAGCTCATTTATTAAGGGTTGTGCCGCAACGAGACCACCTGGAAATGATGTACAGATGACAAGGGTACACCACCCCGTATTCAAAACCATTTGCAGATCCGTAGGGAAAGGGCCAAGTTCAAAAAACCGCTGTTTCTCTTGAAAATTAACAGAAAAAAAATTGTAGCTCATTTATTAAGGGTTGCGCCGCAACGAGACCACCTGAAAACGATGTACAGATGACAAGGGTACACCACCCCGTATTCAAAACCATTTGCCGGTCCGTAGGGAAAGGGCCAAGTTCAAAAAACCGCTGTTTCTCTTGAAAATTAACAGAAAAAATTTTTGTAGATATTAAATTTAAATAGTTTTCTAATTTAGATTAATATTTTTTACATAAAATAAAAAAAAGTTAAGAGTCCATTTTATGTTTTACTATAAACCTATGTATTTTGTTTACTACATAAAAAGTTAAAGATATTTTCAAAACCCTGTATAAAAGCTGTATAATCTATTGTAAGCTGACAAATTCTAGACGAAAAAGAGCCATATTTTTTCCTCTAATTTTATTATATTAATAATATTTCTTAATATTTCCCTAAAAAATATCCAAGATTATCATTTGAAGCTCAAATTTATGGAAAATATTTTATTATATTAATACAGTCAAACTAAATTCCTACCTAATTTGAAAACTAGCAATCGGGAATATCTTTTGATAAAAATATTAACAGTAAGATCTCAGACTAGGTGCTTGTTAGGTGTATAACCATTATTTTTTCCCTTAATTTTATTATATTAATAATATTTCTTAATATTTCCCTAAAAAATATCCAAGATTATCATTTGAAGCTCAAATTTATGGAAAATATTTTATTATATTAATACAGTCAAACTAAATTCCTACCTAATTTGAAAACTAGCAATCGGGAATATCTTTTGATAAAAAATATTAACAGTAAGATCTCAGACTAGGTGCTTGTTAGGTGTATAACCATTATTTTTTCCCTTAATTTTATTATATTAATAATATTTCTTAATATTTCCCTAAAAAATATCTAAGATTATCATTTGAAGCTCAAATTTATGGAAAATATTTTATTATATTAATACAGTCAAACTAAATTCCTACCTAATTTGAAAACTAGCAATCGGGAATATCTTTTGATAAAAAATAATATCAGTAAGATCTCAGATTAGGTGCTTGTTAGGTGTATAACCATTATTTTTTCGCGCCTGCTTATCGCCGTACCGAGCAGTTCGCGAAGAATAACAGCGCTTTCAAATGGAGCAGAGCGTCCACGCGTGCCGTTCTCTAGATCCATGAGTTTAAATGAACAATTTCACATGGATCGCGTATGCTCCGTACGAATCAGCTATCTTAAAAACAGCGCGGACGCTCCGTGCGGACGGTCCGCTCCATCTAAAAGCGCTGCAAAGCTTGTCGCGCACTTGACCGTCACGTCCCGTCCCGTTCCGGCTCGTCAAAATGCAGATAGGATTAAAACTTTGATTAAAACCATGCAAAGGAATAGACTACCGCATATCAGCCCGTCACGGCAAAGACCGGCGCGGCGAGTCCTATTCATTTGCATGGTTTTAATTCTATCCGGATTTTGACGCCGGAAGGGGACGGCCCATGACGGCCAAGTTCGCGACAGGGTTAGAGTACACTAACGACCAAGGGCCAAGTCGCACCGGCCAAGCTGGTGCTACCTCTAAAACCATTAAATCAAATGATACAGCGCACACTAACGTCCTGCCCGTTGGCTGGCCGTTGCGAGTGGTTGCGACCAATAGACTGTACTAAAATATTATTTTCTGCCGCTTTTGCCGGTTTCTTCCAAATTAATAATTTTTCAGATAAAATCCCTCAAATTCAACTCAAAATATTTCATTTTCTATAAGACATAGTGTTTTAGTGTAGTTTTTGCTCACCCTGTATAGAAATCAGGGAACTACCCTAAAAGCAAGGTAATCAGGGAACTACCTTAATCCAAACCAAACCAATGCAATGCAAATTCAATAATGCCGCTGTAAGTCCAACACTGCAAAAGGGTAAGGGGAAAAACGAAATTCGCTATATACGAGCAATTCTTCGGCGTACTATAAATAGTTTAAATAACATTACTTACTTGTACAAGAATTTCCATAATACCTAATCAGTTTTATTTTTTTCAGCGTTTTTTTTCACGTAAATGATCTACAAAAAAATGAGCTACAATTTTTTTTCTGTTAATTTTTACAGCGTTTTTTTGTACTTGACCCTTTCCCTACGGACCGGCAAATGATTTTGAATGCGGGGTGGGGTACTCTTGTCATCTGTACATCGTTTCCAGATAGTCTCGTTGTGGCACAACCCTTAATAAATGAGCTACAATTTTTTTTCTGTTAATTTTTAGGAGAATCAGCGGTTTTTTGTACTTGGCCCTTTTCCTACGGACCGGCAAATGATTTTGAATACGAGGTGGTGTACCCTTGTCATCTGTACATCGTTTCCAGATGGTTTCGTTGCGGCACAACTCTTAACGAATCGGCGGCGATTTTTTTTCTGTCTAATTTTAGGTAAAATGACAGTTTTTTGATTGTGGCCCTTTCCCTACGGACCGGCAAATGGTTTTGAATACGGGGTGGTGTACCCTTGTCAGATGACAAGGGTACACCACCCCGTATTCAAAACCATTGCCCCGTATTCGAAACGATGTACAGATGTACATCGTTTCCATATGGTCTCGTTGCGGCACAACCCTTAATAAATGAGCTACAAATTTTTTTCTGTTAATTTTCAAGAAAAACATCGGTTTTTTGAACTTGGCCCTTTTCCTACGGACCGGCAAATTATTTTCAATACGGCGTGGTGTACCCTTGTCATCTGTACATCGTTTCCAGATGGTCTCGTTGCGGCACAACTCTTAACAAATTGGCGGCGATTTTTTTTCTGTCTAATTTTAGGTAAAATGACAGTTTTTCGATTCTGGCCCTTTCCCTACGGACCGGCAAATGGTTTTGAATATGGGGTGGTGTACCCTTGTCATCTGTACATCGTTTCCAGGTGGTCTCGTTGCGGCACAACACTTAATAAATGAGCTACAATTTTTTTTCTGTTAATTTTTAGGAGAATCAGCGGTTTTTTGTACTTGGCCCTTTTCCTACGGACCGGCAAATGATTTTGAATACGGGGTGGTATACCCTTGTCATCTATACATCATTTCCAGATGGTCTGATTGCGGCACTACCCTTAATAAATGAGCCACAATTTTTTTTCTGTTAATTTTTAGGAGAATCAGCGGTTTTTTTTACTTGGCCCTTTTCCTACGGACCGGCAAATGATTTTGAATACGGGGTGGTATACCCTTGTCATCTGTACATCGTTTCCAGGTGGTCTCGTTGCGGCACAACCCTTAATAAATTAGCTACAATTTTTTTTCTGTTAATTTTCAAGATTACAGTTGAGGGTTGGAACCTTTGGTGTTACACAGCAAAATAAAAAACACTAAATCACCACAATACACCAAAACACTTTTACTTTTACACTGGACGCGCGTTTCGCTAACCATGTAATCTGTCGTTGTTCTCAATTTCATGCGTAAATTTAATGGAATGAAAACGATTATTTAACTTAGAAATAAAATTATCTATGGTGTCCGTGTCAAAAACAGCAAAAATATCATCCACATACCTAAACCATACTCTTGGAAAATACTCAAACTGATTCCTAGCCTCCACTTCAAACCTGCTCATGAATAAATTAGCCAAAAATGGAGACAATGGATTACCCATTGCTGTACCTTCCCGCTGTTCAAAAAAGTTGTTATTAAATTGAAAACAATTTTGTTTCATACATAACGATGTAAGCTCAATATATTCAGTCACAGTTTTGTTGTCGAGACCATTTGCGTTCAGTAATTCCTTCAAGTAGCCTAAAGTATGTGGAATTGGAACACTTGGGAACAACGAAGATACATCAAAGGAGACCAAAATTTCACCTTCATGCAATGTTATATCTTTAATTTTGTTAATGAATTCAATATTATTTTTAACTGCGAAAGAAGGTTCATGATCAGGTAAATTTTCGAACTCCCTTGATAACCATTTTGCCAAATTATAAGTCGGAGAACCTACAGCCGATACAATTGGGCGCATAGACTTGTCCGGTTTATGAATTTTTGGCAAAGCATACAATTTTGGTAATGAGGGATTGGATACTTGCAATTTCCTCTTTAAAGAAAGATCAATAAGGGTGTTACATTCTTTTAGAGTTTTTTTAACGTCTGCTACCATCTTAGACAAAGGATTCTTTTTCAAATTTATGTAGGGGCCATTATCGATTAAGTTGTTAACCTTATCGTAATAGTCTTTTTTATCTAATATAACAACCTTATTTCCCTTATCAGCTTAAAAAAAAATAAATTGGTGGCGATTTTTTTTCTGTCTAATTTTATGTAAAATATCGGTTTTTTGAATCTGGCCCTTTCCCTAAAGACCGGCAAATGGTTTTGAGTATAGGGTAGTGTACCCTAGTTACCTATACATCTTTTCCAAAGGGTCTCGCTGTGGCACAACCTTTAATAAATTAGTATCGAATTTTGCTAAGAACTAGATAGAATTTAAATTTTTAAGAGGATTTTTAAAGTTAAATCTATATCTCTCATAAATAATTGTTCATTATATATAAATATAAACTCGACCATTTCTATTAACTTATTATATAATTCTTCTAAATCTTTAATAATATTTGTAACAACAGAAAAGTGTCGCTGTAGATATATTTTAATTGAGGCGTTTCGACACCGAAAACCGTGGATGTGGCTGAAATCGGACGAAAAGCGTCGTTGCCATATGTTTACTATGGTTGGGATTTTTCTGAAACCGTGGATGGAAAACCGTGGCTATCTTCACGCCGGTAAGATGCATTAATTTGGATAGTTTAGTTGATTTAGAAACTTTTTTATCTCTTGTGTTTATTTGATAAAAGCCACCGATTTGAAATTAAAAAATAAAATGTAAAGCATTACATGTCAGGACAGAAAACATTTTTAGATAAAGAATCTAGTTGACTGCTGTAATTTTTTTAGGAAAAAATCTAGTCGACCGCTGTTACTTTTTAGGATGTTCCTAATATTATTTTATTTGACAATACTCTACTGCAATACGTTTTTATCTAGATGATTATTATTATCGTTATTAAAAACATTATAAAAAAACACAAGAGGTAAAAAAGTTTCTAAACAAACTAAACTATCCAAATTAAAGCATTTGCATGTGTTTGATAAGATTTTTCTTTAAATTTCGTTAATAAGAATGATAGGGGTAGTTTATTTCAACCCCTTCCACTCATTTTAAAAAAGTGAAAAAATTACCAGAAAGTGTGTTTTCATAACAGTAATGCTTCCATAAAATTTCATTAGTCTATCTCTTTTCGTTTTCAAGATAAAAAATAAAAACATTATTTTTCCGCCATCTTTGTACTGCGATATCTCCCTAATGATTGACTTTTGACCCAACGTTTATAAAGCAAACTACCCTTTATTTTTAACAAGGAATCACCCCCTGAAGTTTTTCGCATTTGTTCTGAAACACCCTGTATATACAGGGTCCGGCAATAGTGCGTCGGGGATCTGTAGCTCCTAGAATAAAAAAACTTGAGAATTTTGTTTAAGTGCAGACCTAAAGTATGTACCAGGATGTATTTCCGGAAACTATTTTAACTTCTACAGGGTGGCTCAAAAAAGTGTGAGTGGACCTGGATGATTTTTTTTTAAATGGAACACCCTGTATATTATTGCATTTTTGGCTTCCTTTCAGATCATTTTACATAACCCTAAGATAAGAGTAAATCTATTTCGATAGTTTCAGAGATATTAAAAAATAATTCAAAAAATATGTATTTTTCAACCCTTCTTAAAAAAAATATTAAAAATACAAGAACTGTTCTGAAATCAAAACTATATCAGATATTTACTTTAGATGGTCTGTTCTTACTTTGCTATAAATATGGTAATCGTAAATCATACAGGATGTTCAATATTTTACGCCAAACTTTCAAAAATATAAAATAATTTTTCTTGTTTTTTTTAAATGGAACACCCTGTATATTATTTTTTTATTTGATGGAGAATTAAAAAATGAATATTTTTTGTATTTAAAGTATTTCAAAATTTTTCGTAGTTTTCCAGATACACACAATATTATGTCATATGGCGCTTTCAATTGTAAAATACGAGAGAAAAATCATTGGGTGGCTTTGATAAAAATTTACTGTGTAAAATGCCATATGAAATACAAAACTGGGAATATCTGCGAAACCGTTAAAAATTTTGAAATACTTTAAATGCAAAAAATGTTCATTTTTTAATTCTCCATCTATTGAAAAAATAATATACAGGGTGTTCCATTTAAAAAACCAAAGAAAAATTATTTTACATTTAAGAAAGTTTGGCGTAGAATTTTGAACATCCTGTATGATTTTCGATTTCCATATATACCGGGTGTCCCACTAAGAATAGCTCTCGGCTGTATCTCGGAAAGTATTAGCCGTAGGACTTTCGGAAAAAAATATTTATAACTAAAAGGGCTATGAGAAATTGCTGTAAATTATTTTCAAGTTTGTAAACGGCCGCTAGGTGGCGCAACTGCTATGGAAAACAAGAAAATAGATTTTTTACAGAAGTTTGACTATATAATGGGTACTATAAATAATAGTTTCATAATCTCCAGTAAATTTTGGATTTTTTTTGTGAGAAGCATTTTCCCCTATCTGCTAAAATAAAGTGGTGGAGAAGGTTAGATTTATCTTTATTTAAACGTTAATAACTCCGGACTGGATGATCAGAATCCAACAAACGAGGGCTCGTTTAAAAGAGCATTTCTTACTCTATATTATACCATAAAAATAATAATAATAAGGTTTTGAACGTAGACGCTAGGGGGCGCTTTCTTACAATATAACAAACATAGCGCGTTTTTTCAAAAAAATTAAATAGATAGTATGTGTTATTTTAGCTGATAGTAAAGAGTAGTAAAATCTTAAAAAGTCAGCAAAAACCGCATCTTGATATCTTCTTTCAAACCGAAGATATTAGCAAAATTATAATAAATACCAAAATATAAGCCCTTAATTATCTTATTTTTACAATACAGTATCAGTAGCCCTCTTGATTAGGCCCATTCTAACAAAAAAATAAGATAGAAACAGTTAGTTTATTTTAAAATCGACGAAATACCAGAATACATAATAATTAAGGTATTAATAATAGTGAACATGAAACGATGATTCACTGAAGTCATGGTAGGCTTTGGAAAAAAGTTGCTTTTCGCGTAATAGTATAAACGTGAAATTGTTATTAGATCAACATTTTGATAATCTTAGCAGCGTTTTTTTTATCTTTTAAGTGCTTTTTCACAATGCCTTGATTATTTGAAGTAGTTGAAGTTGTTGGCATTTTGAAAAAGCAATCAAAAGATAAAAAACGCTGCTAAGATTATCAAAATGTTGATCTAGTAACAATTTGACGTTTATACTATTACGTGAAAAGCAACTTTTTTCCAAAGCCTACCATGACTTCACTGAATCATCGTTTCTTGTTCACTATTATTAATATCTTAATTATTAGATATTAATACATCTGATATTATGATATTCTGGTATATCGTCGATTTTACAATAAACTAACTATTTCTATCTTATTTTTAGGTTAGAATGGGCATAATCAAGAGGGCTACTGATACAGTGTTGTAAAAATAAGATAATTAAGGGCTTATTTTTTGGTATTTATTATAATTTTGCTAATATCTTCGGTTTGAAAGAAGATATCAAGATGCGGTTTTCGCTGACTTTTTAAGCTTTTACTACTCTTTGCTATCAGCTAAAAATACATATACTATTGCATTTAATTTTTTTGAGAAAACGCGCAATGTTTGTTAAATTGTAAGACAACGCCCCCTAGCGTCTACGTTCAAAAGCTTATTATTATTGTTTATATGGTACAATATAGAGTAAAAACCGCTCTTTTAAACGAGCCTTCGCTTGTTGGATTCCGATCATCCAGTCCAGAGTTATTAATATTCAAATAAAAACAGATCTAACCTTCCCCCACCACTTTATTTTGGTAGATAGGAGAAAATAGCTCTAACAAAAAATATTCAAAATTTACTGAAGATTATGAAGCTGTTACTTATAGTATACCTTATCTAGGCAAAATTGTGTAAAAACTCCATTTTAATATTTTTTGTTGCAGTTGCGGCCCCTAGCAGTCATTCTACAAACTTACAAATAATTTCCAGTAATTTCCCATAGCCTCTTTAGTTATAAATATTTTTTTCCGCAGTTGCTTCGGCTAATACTTTCCGAGATGCAGCCGAGAGCTGTGCTTAGTGGGACACCCTGTATATATATAGAAAAGTAAGTACAGACCATCTAAAGTAAATATCTACTATAGTTTTGATTTCAGAACAGTTCTTGTTATTATTAATAATTTTTTTAAGAAAGACTGAAAAATATATAATTTTAATTTATTTATAATATCTCTGAAATTATAGGAATATATTTATTCATGTCTTAGGATTATGTAAAGTGAACAAAATGCAATAATATACAGGGTGTTCCATTTAAAAAGTTATCCTGATCCACTCACATCTTTTATATATATATATATATATATATATATATATATATATATATATATATATATATATATATATATACTGTATATATATATATATATATATATATATATATATATATATATATATATATATATATATATATATGTTATATAGCATATGTACCCGCGACTTCGTTCGCGTCGAATTAATCATTTGTAATGGTGATATGATAAAGCTAAGCAAGAATTTTCATTAACATACAAACTTGAGCAGAATCGTGGTTAATCAATTGCCCAACTTTTTGGAACACCCTGTATGATTTTTTTAAAAAATTTCAAAATATGTAAAAAACAAAATCAATTATACGTGTCCAAGCGTTTTCCCGAAAGACTAACCGTTTTTTAAATAACAAATATTGTAATATTTGAGGGGCGTTTTCACCCTCTTGAAATTTGAGATTCGAGAAACCCTTCCTTATCGAACCTCTACGCTCCACAGTCAATCCGTTTGTAAAAAAAGAAAATAAAATATACGTGTTTAAGCGTTTTTTCAGAAACTTGACCGTTTTTTAAATAAAAAATATTGTAATATTCCACCCCCCTTTTTACCCCCTTAGGGGATGAATTTATAACGTAAACATCATAAAAGGAACCCCTGTGCAAAATTTGTGCAAAATTTCAGCTTTCTAGGGTCAAGGGTTTGGTCTGGGCGTTGATGAGTCAGTATCAGTCAGGACAGTCAGATTTATATATATAGATACTAGTGTGTACCCGCGACTTCGTTCGCGTCGGATTAATCATTTGTAATGGTGATGATCAAGCAAAGCAAGAATTTCCATTAACATACAAACTAAGATAAAATTTTCTTACATTTATGTCAGCATGAGAAAAAACAATATGGCGATATTATTATATAACTTGGTATAATATTTGAGGGGTAGTTTCATCTCGTTGGAATTTGACTTTCGAAAAATCCGTTTGCCAAAAATAAGCTTTTTACGTCAAGCAGTTTAAAAGCAGAATCGTGATTAATCAATTACCCATCTTGGAACACCCTGTATGATTTTTAAAAATTTCAAAATATGTAAAAACAAAATCAATTATGCGTGTCCAAGTGTTTTTCCCGAAAGGCTCGCCGTATTTAAAAACAAATATTGTAATATTTGTGGGTCGTTTCACCCGCTTGGAATTTGAAATTCGAAAACCCCTCTTTATCGAACCTCTACACACCCCACAGTCAATCCTGTTTGCCAAAAATCAGCTTTAAACGTCAAGCAGTTTGAGCAGAATCGTGATTACCAATGGCCATATTTGCTGAAACACCCTGTATATATTTTTAAAAATCTTAAAATATGTAAAAATAAATAAAATATACTGTGTTTAAGCGTTTTTTCAGAAACTTGACCGTTTTTAAATAAAAATATTGTAATATTCCACCCCCCTTTTTACCCCCTTAGGGGATGAATTTAAAAAAATCCTTTCTTATCTTACGTAAACATCATAAAAGGAACCCCTGTGCAAAATTTCAGCTTTCTAGGGTCAAGGGTTTGGTCTGGGCGTTGATGAGTCAGTATCAGTCAGGACAGTCAGATTTATATATATAGATACTAGTGTGTACCCGCGACTTCGTTCGCGTCGGATTAATCATTTGTAATGGTGATGATCAAGCAAAGCAAGAATTTCCATTAACATACAAACTAAGATAAAATTTTCTTACATTTATGTCAGCATGAGAAAAACAATATGGCGATATTATTATATAACTTATATATATATATATATATATATATATATATATATATATATATATATATATATATATATATATATATATATATATATATATATATATATATATATATATATATATATATCTATATATATAAATCTGACTGTCCTGACTGATACTGACTCATCAACGCCCAGACCAAACCCTTGACCCTAGAAAGCTGAAATTTTGCACAAATTTTGCACAGGGGTTCCTTTTATGATGTTTACGTTAAAAATTCATCCCCTAAGGGGGTAAAAAGGGGGGTGGAATATTACAATATTTTTTATTTAAAAAACGGTCAAGTTTCCGAAAAAACGCTGAAACACGTATATTTTATTTTCTTTTTTTACATATTTTCAGATTTTTTAAAAATGTATACAGGGTGTTTCGAAAAAATCTGGTCATTGATTAATCACGATCCTGCTTAAAGCGCTTGACGTAAAAATCTGATTTTTGGAAAACGGATTGACTTTAGGTGTAGAGGTTCGATAAGAAGGGATTTTTCGAAACTCGAATTCTAAGGGGTGAAACCGCCCCTCAAATATTAGAATATTTTTTATTTAAAAAACGGTGAAGTTTCCGAAAAACGCTTAAACACGTATATTTTATTTTCTTTTTTACATATTTTAAGATTTTTTAAAATGTATACAGGGTGTTTCTGAAAAATCTGGTCATTGATTAATCACGATCCTGCTTAAAGCGCTTGACGTAAAAAGCTGATTTTTGGAAAACGGATTGACTTTAGGGTGTAGAGGTTCGATAAGAAGGGATTTTTCGAAACTCGAATTCTAAGGGGTGAAACCGCCCTCAAATATTAGAATATTTTTATTTAAAAAACGGTGAAGTTTCGAAAAACGCTTAAACACGTATATTTTATTTTCTTTTTTACATATTTTAAGATTTTTAAAAATGTATACAGGGTGTTTCTGAAAAATCTGGTCATTGATTAATCACGATCCTGCTTAAAGCGCTTGACGTAAAAAGCTGATTTTGGAAAACGGATTGACTTTAGGGTGTAGAGGTTCGATAAGAAGGGATTTTTCGAAACTCGAATTCTAAGGGGGTGAAACCGCCCCTCAAATATTAGAATATTTTTTATTTAAAAAACGGTGAAGTTTCCGAAAAACGCTTAAACACGTATACTGTATTTTGTTTTTTTACATATTCTAAGATTTTTTAAAAATGTATACAAGGTGTTTCGAAAATCTGGTCATTGATTAATCACGATCCTACTTAAAGCGCTTGACGTAAAAAGCTGATTTTTGGAAAACGGATTGACTTTAGGGTGTAGAGGTTCGATAAAAAGAGTTTTTTCGAAACTCGAATTCTAAGGGAGTGAAACCAAACCAAATATTAGAATATTTTTTGTTTAAAAACGGTCAAGTTTCCGAAAAACGCTTAAACACGTATATTTTATTTTCTTTTTACATATTTTAAGATTTTTTAAAAATGTATACAGGGTGTTTCGAAAAATTGATTAATTGGTCATTGATTAATCACGATCCTGCTTAAAGCGCTTGACGTAAACAGCTGATTTTTGGAAAACAGATTGACTTTAGGGTGTAGAGGTTCGATAAGAAGGGATTTTTCGAAACTCGAATTCTTAGGGGGTGAAACCGCCCCTCAAATATTAGAATATTTTTTATTTAAAAAACGGTCAAGTTTCCGAAAAAACGCTTAAACACGTATATTTTATTTTCTTTTTTTACATATTTTAAGATTTTTTAAAAATGTATACAGGGTGTTTCGAAAAATTGATTAATTGATAATGAATTAATCACGATCCTGCTTAAAGCGCTTGACGTAAAAAGCTGATTTTTGGAAAACGGATTGACTTTAGGGTGTAGAGGTTCGATAAGAAGGGATTTTTCGAAACTCGAATTCTAAGGGGGTGAAACCGCCCCTCAAATATTAGAATATTTTTTATTTAAAAAACGGTCAAGTTTCCGAAAAAACGCTTAAACACGTATATTTTATTTTCTTTTTTTACATATTTTAAGATTTTTTAAAAATGTATACAGGGTGTTTCGAAAAATTGATTAATTGGTCATTGATTAATCACGATCCTGCTTAAAGCGCTTGACGTAAAAAGCTGATTTTTGGAAAAGGGATTGACTTTAGGGTGTAGAGGTTCGATAAGAAGGGATTTTTCGAAACTCGAATTCTAAGGTGGTGAAACCACCCCTCAAATATTAGAATATTTTTTATTTAAAAACCGGTGAGTTTTTCGGAAAAACTCTTAAACATGTATATTTTATTTTGTTGTTTTACATATTTTAAGGTTTTTTAAAAATTTATACAGGGTTTTATATATATATATATATATATATATATATATATATATATATATATATATATATATATATATATATATATATATATATATATATATATATATATATATATATATATATATATATATATATATATATATATATGTATATATATATATTAATATAAACAAAATTGCTATTGTCACTTAAATATATTTATCATCATCATTTAAATAATACCACATACCATATACAGTATATCCCCGAATTGTCTTTACAAGAGGAAAAACTTTTTTATTGTTGACATTTTGAGAAAAATCCGTTCCTCATTAAAAATTTTGCTTGTTCTAAAATGGTTAATCCCGTTTTTTCTTTTCCAACTTTCCATACCGTTGAATTTTTTCCTGTTCCTAAAGTCTTTTAAATTGTTGAAGTATCACGTTTTCCTACAACTATTATCATCCTATCCGTAGCTTTTAACTAAATAAAGTTTTTGCTTCATTAACATTTTATAACAGCAAAAAATATGACATTAATTAAAATGCTCTCAATAATAATCTATCAAAGTTATATTTTATTATTGTTTCAAAGGTTATTTTTGAATCATTCATTTCTACATTTGATTTTCATTTTATTAGACTGGAATTGAACACTGTTTTTTAGTATTTTAGCACTCTAATTATATTCTGTACACTGCAAAATCCCTAAAACAGTAGGGTACATGTTGAAAGTTGGCATTGTTGCAAATTACGTTTAGAATGCTCCACATTTATCACGTGATGACTGGGTCACGTTTAAGCGTAAATAGTGACCCTGTGATCGAAAACTATCCACTTTAATACTAAGTTTTACGCATCATATTCGACAAAACAATATCAATTCTAATATAAACTTTGTCACCCCCGTTCATTTAGCCTATTTACGAAGGATTGAGAGTAGAACTTTGTAATATCCATTCACAAACGATGCCTAATATAGTCCATTCAGCGACTAAGAGAAGATTTCGACACAGGACATCCAAAAAATGGCAAATAATGAAATGTGTCTACGTATTTAAATGACAGACACAACTGTCAGGGATCCTCCCGTTGGACAGCCTTGGACAGCTGGACAGTTTTGCAGCCTTTTTTCCTAAGTAGCTCAAATTTTGAAAAACTTTGAAATATATGGACCTATTTATTTTATTTAAAAGCATTTATAGAAAGTCTCAGTTTTTCATTTAAAAATAATAATATAATTATTATCCCACTTTAAAACATACTAAAAAGTAAAAAACAATATTTGATATTATTTAGTGTTGCAAAACTTTCAAAAATTAAAACTAGCAAAAAAGTTCTTATTCTATGGTATTACAAATAAATTATAAATCGATCGATTCGGTCTGCAACAACTATTAAATGACCCATCACAACTATACTGCACACGTGCCTAGAACTGTGTACCATGAAATAACCATTTTTTTTAATTATGGGGGATACCTTATCAAAAATAATGTATGAAAAAATAGAATCGAAATCTATAACTTTCGTTTTTTCTCCAATATGTCCGAAGCTACTCGGAATTTCTGAACGACGTATTATTAGGCACATAATAATTAACACTAAACGTCCTGGTATTTTTGAGATCCCAGTGGTAGGGATCGAATTTAAGTTACTCTGTATAATCAATTTTTTAATTAAAGAACTTTTATTTTAGTCTCGTTGCCGTCTTAGCGGACCCTTATGATATTAGAACATGGAATGTTTGTGGTTTACCAAGGGATATGGTGTCAACCGAAAATGCTATAATAGTAACTCAGACGAGCCGATGGCCTCTTATGATAGATCCTCAAGAGCAAGCCAACAGGTACCGTCGGCAATGTGGGCATGATCGAAAAAAAAAACGGCGCCCAGGAAATGAACATCGATGATATTCCCATATAATTTTACATATAAAATAACAGAGATCCCCATTTCATAGCCACCGCTGACGCCGTTTTTTTTTGATCATATTGTAAAATAAATTATATTTATACAGGGTGAATCGTATATAAGTGCAAATATTTTCAGGGCTGGTAGATCTCGATAAAAAAACATATTTTTTCCTTATCGTTTTTCAAATAGGCCTAAGTCCAAAATAACAATTTATTGTATTTTTAAAAACAATTATGAGGCACCGGATTGTTTCTGTATTTGCATTAATTACTTTTAGTGCTGCAACTTTTTAACTATATGGCCGCAACCATGACAATATCAGAGATTAATATATCATACTGTGGGAAAATTTGCATTGAACAGGCAGTTCTAAAAATTTTCCAAAATGTGCAGGAAAATTGAAAAGAAAATGCAAGATTTTCATTTTTTTTGCAAAAAGAACTCATAAACGTTTTTCTGCGGTCGAAATATACCACCTCTAAAATATTTCCACTTATCTAAGACTATAATTGTGGATTAGGTGGATCCGGCAGCTGGAAGCGAAAAACAATTTAAAAATAATTAAATTGACTAACTCAAATTTCATGAGAATACTGGAAAATGCTATAAGGTTGGGTGAAGCTGTGTTGCTTGAAGAAGTGTATGAAGCCCTCGATCCAACTTTGGGACCTATATTGTTAAAGCAAACTTTTGTACAGGCAAGTTTTAAGAGAGTGAACACCCTGTATTAATACTGCACAACCAATGATAAATAACAATTATGCAATCCTATAGGCTTGGCGCATTCTCCGCCGGTGTTGCTGCCATCGGAGAATTCATAAACAGCCGATTAAATAAATACACGGATTTAAATAGCGAGTACACGAAAATTTTGTTATAATATTATCTGAAAAGTATTAGCAAGTGCAATTTATAAAGAAGATAAAAAATAGAAATGTAAATCTTTTAATCTCTTCAGACGGTCTAACATGTATTATAATTTATTACCCAAGCTAATAAAACTTTTTAGATTAGTTTAGACATGCCGGCTGCTTCAACTAGGGTAGCGATCATAGTTACTTACGTGCAATTTTGGCTAGTTCGAACATAACTAGGGCTATCTGGACATAACGAAATTTTTTGAATGTGCATAATTATAATTTTAGAACACGTCCATAAAAAATTAAGTTGTTTAATTTAACTAGTTGATTATAACAAAGTTTGGTATTAATATTTATTAAATTATATTTTATCCTCCTAGTATTTTTTGTTTCGTCGAGCCGCCTGAATTCATTTTTGCTTTTGATCAAATGGATGTGATAAAGCTGAAAAGTTCTAAAATGTTATTCATCGGGAAAGTGGTATTGAGTGTCATTGCACCCAACAACCACGAAATTACCCTCTCCTTTACGTGTTACCATTTTTTCGGCAATTTTATTAACATTTGAAATTGGCACAACACAACTCGTCACCCAATTTGGGTTCTTTTTCACTTAGTTTTTACTACCTGAACACACAAACACAAATATAATATCATATATATAATATCATATCATATATACAGGGTGTCCCAGAATTAAGTGCAAGTATTTTAAGGGGGGTAGATCTGGCCAAAAGAAAAAAAAAATTCTCTACTATTTTTCAAATAAGTCCAAAATAATCGAATTATTTTACTTTGAAAATTTAAACAAAAAATCCTTTTTTGCTTAAATTTTGAGAACCACTGGATCTTTTCTGGATTTTATTTCTTGTAAATTTAATCTAATACCTATGTTGCCATATTATCAAAAAATTATGTTTTTAACTAAAAACTAAAAAAAAATTCCAAAAAAAATCAAAAAATTTCGAATTTTCATAAACATTTTTTTGGCGAAAAAAAACTCTTATGCGTGCTTCTGGGGTTAAACTATACAACCAGTTAAAATACTTGCACTTATTTCTGGGACACCCTGTATAAATACATCAGACACACTACCTGAGTATTTTATAGTTTCAATAACTGCACAATAAAAACTAAAATACTTAAATATATTATAAAGCCACGATTTTAATATTATTTCAATGCGATCAACGTAAACGGCATGTAAACGGTAACTGGCACTGCGTCAGATACAGAGCCGGAAAGTTCTGATTTCTATTGCTGTTGAAATTTTTAAAATTTGAATGTATTTCAGTACATCAATTCTATAAGTGAGGGAAAAAACTTTTTTATTATTAACTTTTTGTGGAAAATGTATTCTTCATAAAAGTTTTTGCTTGATCTAAAATTGTTAATCCCGTTTATACTTTTCCAAATTTCCATACCGAGAGAAAAATAAATATATATATAAAAATATAAGTCCGAAAAATCAAAATGCGTTTCCATTTCTACATTCTAATATTTAAAACAATGATAATTTGTAGAGCGGAAGGAGTTTAATCCATCTAGGAGATTCCGATATAGAGTATGATTCTAATTTTAAGCTCTACATAACCACAAAATTACCAAATCCGCATTATCTTCCAGAAGTATGTATTCGAGTTACTATAGTTAATTTTACAGTTACACGATCTGGATTAGAGGATCAGCTTTTGGCGTAAGTAGAGTTTTATTTTTAAGCTTTATTAAGAACCTAGAAATTAGTGGAATAAATTAGTGGTTTCAATGAGCGTAGAAGTTTGTTCCTCTAATTTCAATGTAAGCATACAGAGCATTAAAATTAGTGGCAGTAATACTAGTAGTGAATAATAGGGACATACTCCTCATTTGAAAGTGTCTCTCAAGGACCCAGCAGCGTAAGGGAGCGTTCACTCAATAGGGACGTAAAAAATTATCGATATACAAATTTTCGATATTAAAACAAGTAACTTTACACCCTCCTCCTCCCACTCTACTACATGCTTGTAAAGATGTCTGATTGAAAATAATATATATTTCGATATTAAAAAATTAGTCGTTTCGTTCCTCTCTTCTTCAGAGAGGGAGGGTAATATAAAAAAACAGAGAGATTCATGCTTATCCCCACTTACTTTCGCCCCCACTATATCAATGTCCAGTCATATATAGTAAAAACATCCAATAGTAAGTATTAGGTCAGAATGACGAAAGATAATCATTTACTCTCTCAACAGACCAGTTTTACTGTTCAACATCAATCTATACTTAGTGTATTACAATCTCCTCCTAGGGAAGAAGAAGAATCTATAACCTGCGAACAAGATACAAAAGAAAATATAGAGAAAATTAAGCGACTGTTTTGTGCAATTTGTCACGACATGGTTGATTGCTACGAAACTTGTGTGCTAAATACTTGTTCCCATTTTTTTTTGTTTAAACTGTATATTAACATGGAACGATGTACGTTATGATTCAAAAATGACAACTAAGTGTACACTATGTGGTTCATATTATAAATATTTAGTGCAGTTTCGAAAAGATATAATTAGATATTACTTTGTCCAGAGTATAAAAAGGATATTAAAATAAATGTGACTATAAATATTTGCAGTTTTATTTCACATCATGTAAAAGTTGGATGTAATAGTAATGTAAAAATTGATTTGACAATAAATATTATTTAAAAAATAAGTTCTAGAGTTTTTATCCAATGTTCCCATCAATTAAACACTTCATTTAATTTTAAACACACACACACACAAGCAACCTTTTTAAACACACACACACACAACACATCCAGTTTAATATATTATTATCACCAGCTTTTATCGATATTTTAAAACATTGCTCATCTCTAATATAAAATTTAAAAAACAAAACCAGTACCGCGAAGATATAGGTTCAACTTATAGGTTCAACTTATAGGTTCAACGATCTCAGGGTCAACCTGTTAGCTAGGAAGCAGACAAACAAACGAGACGACTCTGCAGACGAGGTAAAACTCTCGGTCGTACCACTTGCTTGCGAAAGACAAAAAACGGTACTTAAATTTCGCGTCCCTTTGACGTAAGTTTTAGTAAACATTATCTGTGTCAGTTAAAGTTAATATATATATAGATTTGGTAAGTTATAGATTTATACCTATTCATCTAATAGAATTAAGACTTTTTTTATTCAAAAAGTTGTCCAGTTTTTAGTTATATTTTACACTTAAAATAAAAATAACATTCTTCAAATTTAACTCGTTATAAACATTATACGATATAAACAAAATAGTAACAACAGTAAAAACACAGAAAAAACACACAGAAAACACGCACAGAAAAAACACAACCAACAACTAAACAGTAACTACAATGAAATTAAAATAGACAAAAAATACTAACAAACAGATAAACCGCAAAACAGACAACCAAAAACGCTAAAAACTGGCTGTCTAAATTTAATTCACACATAAATAGTAAAAAAAATACAACCAACAACAGTAAAATTAAAATAGAAAAACTACAATAACAAACACATAAACCATGAAACAAACCATACAAAACGCTGTAATTCAAGCAAAAAAGTTACTTTATGAAAAAATGAAAAATATTCACAGTATTAGAGAGCTTTCTGATTTTATTTTAAAAAAAAAACAATTACTGATTAGCAGTATACCTGAGATTTGCACTGTATTCCAGTTGTTTCTGGTTCTCCCTATAACATCCGCTGAACCAGAAAGAACTTTTTCTAAGCTGAAAATAATAAAAAGTTTTGCGAGGTTTACTATGTCCCAAAATCGCCTAAGCTCACTGGCCATAATATCAGTTGAGAATGATCGAGCAAAAGAGGTAGATTTGGACAGCCTCGTAAACAAGTTCCTTTTGTACTATACTAATAAATAAATGTTGAAACAATTATCAAAATATAAAAAAATATCATATTGTGGCTCTTGTTAAAAAATATGTTTCAAGCAGATATCACAATAATATACTTATCTAACCACAATTTTTCTTAACGGATGACAATCAAAGATCAAAATTACATTACTCTCAATATTTGAAACATAATTAGTCGAAAAAGTTTGTAAACTTTTTCTACTTATTGAATATTACTACCACTAATTTTGACGTTCTGAAACTTTTACATTGAAATTAGAGCAACATACCTAGAGAAAAAAAACTATATTCTACTAATTTCCAGTGTAATTGTAGCGAACATTTATTATATTAATTATAGAATTTAAACCTTAAAATTGTAAGTTAACAAACTCTTAATTTTTGCAACTAATATACAAAATTTGCGAGTAATACTATTTTGGTCTTTGATTATCAACAGTTAACAGAAATTGTGGTTTAGAAATGAAAAGTTTGTTGCTTTTAAAAGCTAAATATTAGGCTTCGAATACAACTGATTACTGCCAGCTGTTGCTAGGATATTCAATATTCATATTTATATAGTTGTATTTTTAGACATTGTGAATGATCGTAAACTTTTAAGTATAAAGTATTTTTGCAATCACTAATTTATTCCACTAATTTCGAAGTTCTGAGTGAAGCTTAATACCGTATATGATCGAAAAAGCACGGCGTCAGCGGTCAGCAATGGCTATGGAATAAAGAACGCTGTCATTTTATGTAAATTTATATGGGAAATGAATCTATCGTCATTTCCCAGCCAACTGGACGCCGTTAATTCTTGATCATACGGTATTCTATACTTATTAATTTTTGATGATATTTTTGTGCAGCGATGTGGTTCGATTAGAACGCCCCGAATTAGAAGATTTAAGAAACGAACTTATTCTTAGAATCAATAATGACAAAGCACAATTAAAGGAAATAGAAGATAGAATTTTATACCTCTTATATCATTCTGAAGGAAATATACTAGATGATGAGGAACTTATTGAAATTCTAAATGAGAGCAAGGTAAAATTTTATTAACATTTACTAAATATAAAGAAAAAGTTAAGATTGTAAGAATCATTTCTCTCTTTTTGCTTTCTTGTTCTTATTTTCTTCATATTATTTTATCTCCTACACTCTTTAATCCCAAGATTAGTTACTTATTTCAAGAATTATTTATTTCTATTGTATTCTTTTTAATTTTAGGAAACGTCAGCTATTATAGAAGCTAGATTAACCGAAACAGAAACAACGGAAGAAAAAATATCCATTACTCGCGAGAAGTACAGATCAGTAGCGAGTAGAGGTTCTGTGCTTTACTTTGTTGTGGCACAGTTAGCTGAGATAGATCCTATGTATCAGTATTCCCTTAAATACTTCTCACAGGTATCACCATCAATCTTCTCTCATACTCATATTATACAGGGTGGCGCACCTCATTCGCCTCGGTTGATTATACGAAAATGAAAAGATGTAGAAACAAAATATGTTATGGGTATATGCAATAACTCCTAAAAGATAAAGACAAAGTGCTTATGATTCAGTTCGATGTGACGTCATCACTAGTGGGACTTTATATTGTTATGATTTGCCGTTGATGCAACGACAACATTATACATTTAGCTAATATTATTGTTAAAAAGTATACAAATACTTCACTTTTGATAAACATTTTACGAAGAAAAATTAGTATTATTACAAAAATATTTTAATTTTCTTAATAAAAAGGCCACCTGATAATGTTGTGCTATAAATCCCGGCACGCGTCCTCTGTCATTTCGTCAGTTTCGCTAAGAAGCGTCGTGTTGTTTCTTAAAAGTTATAGATAATTCGATAACTTTTGAGTGTTTTTATGAAATTTGTTGTGTGTCTAAATTCCATGGAAATTAAGTGGGTGAACCTAGAGTGTCGGTGTTTGCTTTCCCAAACGATGTCGCGTTAAAAGCCAAATGGTTGACAAACATACCGCGGAAAAATTTTGTGCTGAATATGTATCATAAAGTGTGTGAACGCCATTTCCCAAAAGGTAGTGTAATTCGAAAAATCTCCCAACAGGATCCTAAAACAGGTAAGCTTCTTGAAGTAAATTTGCAAACGACCTCGCCTGAAGGAAAATGGCGTTCCTACTATTTTTCCAAATATGCCCGAAATATTTTACAAAATATACCTCTTCTCGCAAAAGTAGCGACGAAAAACTGCAGAAGCCTTACGACGTACAACTTCTACAAGCCATAGAAGATATTAAAGTTTTGTATTCTCGCCATAAAGAAACTACATCTTTTCAAAATTTTACTGAACTTTTATCTATTTTTAAAAGCATAGAGTTACAAAAAAGCTGGCATTCTATAAATAATAATAATAATATTATAATATTTAAAGTAGTATATGAACCTGGCTCTTTTATGGTCAATCGTTATTGATGATAAATTACTCATTAAAACGTTTTTATATGGCGAGGAAATACAAATTTCTTTTGATATTGATTCATCAAAAATTAAAACTTCATTTTCGTGTAATAATATAGATCAAATAAAGCAACTTCTTGACACTATAGACATAACATTAACATTACCTCTATCTAGATGAGCCTTTAAATGCCACGAAAATAATAATAATGCTGAGAGTAACACCAACACAGATAATTTACCAAATTTACATATAATTACAAAGATTATTAGTTTTATTACAAATATTCTAGAAAAATTAAAAACTTACAATGATGACAAATGGGTCCAAAATTTAAATTTTATTTCAGAACACCTCACCTTACTTATCACTTCAAAACAAAGATATTAATATTCAACAAACACCATGGTTCTCTGTTCAATTTTATATTCAATTAGTCCACATGCCTATAAATATTTAAGAGATTACGGATTTTGCATTTTACCTCATCCAGAAACTATTAAAGGCATTTGTAATAAATTTTTAACTGATCCTCATATCGACGAAAGAAAATGTTTTCTTACATATCCACAAATATTTTCAAATATTTGACAGATAAAGACAAATATGTTTGTTTACTTTTTGATGAAATTCATATTGATCCATATTTAAATTATAAAGGAGGAAATATTGTAAGTAATAATCAATTTCTGGCTAGTTCTGCATATGCATTCATGATAACTACTGTATGTTTAGAATTTAAAGAGATCATTCATGTGTCACCTGTTTCAAAAATAGATTCTTTTTTTCTGTACAATTTTTGATTAAAACAATAATTGAAAATTTAGAAGAAATAGGCTATATAGTTTTTTGTACATCAGTGACATTAATGCTATAAATGGGAAAGCAATGAGCCATTTTCATCCTAATGGCACACTTAGTTTTGTTTATCCACATCCAATTGATCCAATAAAACCATTATTTTATTTGTTTGATTCTGTACATCTTTTAAAGTGCATTTTTAATAATTGGTCGAACTCTAAGCCTTGTCAAAATTTACAATATCCTAATTTTACAACTCAAAAAGTAAATAAGATAGATAGATAGATAAATCTCAAAAAAACTCAAGATATTAAAACACTTAAATACTGCTAAATTTATCCTAATATAAACATGATTCCTAAAATACTTTTCTGAAGAGTCTTTATACTGTATTACATAACTATAATTTACTAGTTTCAATATTTATATAATATTGTGTTTTTTAAACAACTACCACTGCGAACGGCAGCTTTTCATTGGAGAGCAGTCGTGGATAAGGTATTTCACTGGAGGGAAAACTAATTAATAACGATAAACAAAAGAATATAGATATTGGACGCCAGGCATGTACAGAGAAAGAAAACATAGTTGTATATTACTTAAAACTAATGACTGTATTTATTCATGATGTTCTTTGATGGTAAATAACATTGCAGAATTCTAGCAACTATAATGGTTATATGTCGAAAAAAGTTATGTTAAAAATAGTACTAAATATGTTTTATGAAAACGACTATAATAAAATACAATACATGTAAAGTTATAGAAAATATATGAAAGATAGCATTACTCTATTTAATTTGTTATATTTTATACGGTATTAAATCTGAGATGTTTCAAGCCGTAGATTCTAGAATTGGTTCACACTGTTACACAACGTAATGTTCGCAAAGAAACTAAGATCTAAATCATATTTTGAATATTAAACTGACATAAAAAGGTTAACTACTAGACGTAAAGTCTGTACGATATTATTCAAGATGTATGTTATTGTTTTAAGACTGAAAATGTAACACATAAAAATCAGAACTTAGATCTAAACTTAGCTGATTGTTCTTGAGGCAATCCTGCTTCAAACAGTAACAGCGTGAGGTGGGCTTGCATCTCTGTACTGTCTCTCGGCTTTGTTGTTAGCCAATACAACAAAAGAGGCCAGGAAGAGGACACCATGAACTAATACAGCCGTAACTATTGACTAGGGTTAAAAACATGGAGCTTACGCTACATCCATACTGTGGCAATCTATACATGAGATAAACTATCTCGTACATGGGACACCTGTCCATAGGAAATCTGTACATAGGAACACTACCCGTACCTTGGAACACTACTAGGACCTTGGATAATGCCCGTAACTTGGATACTGTCCGTACCTTGGACATCCAACCATAAAATAATGTCCGTAACTTGGACATCCGTCCATAAGACAATGTCCGTAACTTGGACCATAACTTTAAACTCTAAAAATACGAAACTCTTGTTTAAAACCAAACAAGATCTAATAAGCAAAATAAACCTACCTCGAATTACTTCCGAGGGCTCAATAATAAACAAAGAAACTGTCTTTTCTTCCATGTAACATTCTGGAGGACAAAAGCAAAAGAACACCAATGTGCCAGCAAAATACAAATACGAGTTAAGGTGGGTCAATCCAAAACTCTACCCTAAAAATATTCAATAATAATAACGAATCTAATAAAGATAATAACTCATCTTTACCTGTGCCTCGAAATAGCAGCTGATTCAGATTATACAGCAAGATTTAAATAATTACCATTTCTAAAAGTCGGGTTTGCAACCTTGCCGCAAACCGGCCAAACCAAAAGTGAGGCTAAAGCGCAGAGAGGCGCCTTGAAACGATATTGACAGCCCTCCACAGAAGCAGTGAAACGATAACAGCGTTGTTGACTGGCGAACGTAAAAATTACGCCAAACGTTTCAAATAAAATATCAGGCCTGATCGATACGGAATCCGGTGACGATGCGCCAGACATCATATATTATATATGAAAGACATGTAACGAACTAAAAACGTTACAATAATTTTAACAAGAAAATAAATTGAAAACACAATAATACCTACCACAAATAATGTTAAATGCTATATTAACAGCTTACCCCTGTCTGCATAGAATTGATCAAGCGTATAAAATGCCTTGTCTAATAGATAATTTTTTAGGGTTAACAGTAATCTTGGTCTAGGTAAATCAGTAACTCAGAGTGGGAAAGTATTATATATGTTTATAATGCTGTGCTTCACATTCTTCTGTACATACGTGTAGTTGCTCTTGTCGGTTTGTAACATATCTCTATTTCTAGTAGACTATTGATGTTTTAACTCTGGTTCTTTAAAGAGACTTTTATTGTCGTAAACAAATACTACTGTGTAATAATACACTACTGTTATTCCTAATTTGTTTATTTAAACTTTAACTTTGTATAACAATGATTATTAACGTAATATGCGAGATAAATGTCTTGAGACGTGACGTGCTTTTGCGAGGAAGGATGACTAATAACAGGTAATAACGCCAAGCTTCTTGACTCTTCGATGGCGTTCTATTCGGTCGGTCCCATCGGGTCGGCGTGGTGGTGGAAGGCAACATGGTACACCAGTGGCGGCACCCAGGCATAGGATATTAAAGAACTACCGAATCCAGAGTATACTTAGAGATTATTTTTAGTATTTTCCTTTCTATGAAAAATTTGCGACAACTTTCACGATAAATTAATTTGAAAATGTTTCGAATACAGCGCTTCTGTATGTACATACAATCATTATCCTATTAACATCCGATGAGTTCCCCCAGAAGATCAAGCCATAGCGTATTACAGAGTTTATGTAGGCATAATACGTTGTTATTGCAACGTCCTCAGATATATTTTCAGAGATAGTTTTCATTGCGTAACTAAAACGAGCTATATTAGAAACAACACATGCTATGTGATATTTCCAATCTAACCTTCTATCTCCATTAATTCCCAGAAGTGATACATTTTCGGCAGAAACAATTTCGTTGTCATTATAGAGCAATTTAATAATCTCCCTTGTTCTGTTTCCGAATAATAATAGCTGTGTTTTTGAAACATTCAGTAAAAGTTTATCATTTACCAAAGTATTAACAGCCTTTAACTCCAGTTCATAATTATCTTTCTCACTAAAAACGATGTTTGCATCATCGGCATAAAGTGTAATATATTCAGAGGATACCAGTGGGAGTTCGTTAGTATATACTAACAGGGTATCCCAGAAATTAATGCAGATATTTTAAGGAGTGCTAGATCTGATCAAAAGAAACAAATTTTCTCTTTACCATTTTTAAAATAAATTGAAAATAACCGAGTTATTTAACTTTGAAAGTTTAAATTCCACACTACCCAAGAGGTTCTGCAGAGGTGCATTACTTTTTTTAAGTGGGTGATCGCCAGTAGCCCTACTTCCCACATTCCACAAAATAAACTAAAAGAAAAAAAACTTACCAAACAATAAAAAAGATATCCCTGTAGCAGAGAGATACAACTGCAAAGCTTTCTTTTTTTTCCATTTTACCACTCTTAAAACTGCACATAACACTACACTTAACAACACTTCACTACAATTTTTAACAACACTATATGCAAATTTTCAACTGTGGAAATATTGGCGTATATAAGTCGTAAATCGTTTTTAAAGATTCATCACAAATTTGAACAAGGGGTCCAATATCTGGACAGTTCAAAATTTGCATGGGATATCCTATATTTCCACTATATTTCCAACGACGATGCACCACCCGGTATACCCTTCGCTTCTTGACTGCATGCTATTATAATAATTGTTCAGGTGCAACGATACAAAACTACCCGTCTTATACCGAATACACGGTTCGTAGTAAATAAAAATCGCAATTTTAGAAAACACTAACTTTTACTTATCAAAAAAGAACTAGTTAAGTAAAAAGAGCCGAATTTGATACAGTATTTAACTATAAAAGTACGGAACGATAGTTTTCTTACAGCTCTCAAAAACTGACTGTCTCAATGACACACTATCACACTAAAATTAATTGTTGTACATAAGGTATACAATATACAAAGATAACAAAAGGTAATATTAAAATGTAAATTAATTAAACAATGTTTTTAACATGGCTCTGACATCCTCCCACCTGAGGCACAGTGTAAAATAAAAAAAACGTGGCTCATACAATCTAAAGAGACATGCTATAACAGAAAACATTTTCATATAAACTAACCATAGGAATTTAAATATAACCAATGAAAAACGAGTTCTTATACTAAGTCATCTGAATATCGCAATAGAGCTCTAACCTCACGTTCACTTCGCGCAACAGTAAGTTTCGTTTCGGGTACTCTGCTTTCGATAACTCCCGCTCGCGCACCACTAGCTTCTTCTTTCTATTCAGCATCAGTATGATTTTCGTCACACTCCAACGGATATAATCTTTGGACTGGTCTGAGAAACTGACCTTTTTCAGTAATAATTTTGACTAGTCGAATCTGACCATCTTGCCGTGGAAAAATCTGGATGACTCGTCCAAGAGGCCAGTTTATTCGTTGTCTTGGTCATTACCTACAAATACTAATTTTCCCACCTTGACTTGGTAATTGTTAATCTTTCTGGACCACAGTTTTAACTGGCCAAAATATTCATTGCGGAAACGTTTTCGAATATCCGTTAATAATTTTTGTCTGTAGACCATTTTTTTACAAAGCGAATTCCGGTCCACGGTATCACAATCTGGAACTCCTCCCATAGCTTGTTCTCTGAGAAACATTACTGGTGACAATGGAATCAAGTCCGTGGCATCTGTCGAAAGGCAAGTCAGTGGTCTTGAATTTATAACTGATTCGCAGCCACAAATGACAGTTTTTAGGTGCTCGCGATCTAATGAGGCACGTCCTAGTACTTTCCGCAGCAACTGTTTCAGAATCCCTACAAGTCTTTCCCAAAAACCGCCCCACCACGCGGCGCCGACGGTTGGTGGATTGAATCGCCATTGTATACGCTCGACGACACTATATTCTGCGATTTTGTCAAAGTCTACACGAGAGAAAGCATTGTCAATTCCGACAAAGTTTATACCATTGTCACTATATATAGTTTTCGGACGACTTCGTCTGGCAATAAAACGGCGTAGTGCTTGCAAAAAACTGTCCACCGATAAACCGCTACAAAGTTCAAAATGTACAGCCATATACACGGCACAAGTAAATATGCATATCCATATCTTTTCTCCAGTTCTAAGATATAATGGTCCTGCGAAATCTACTCCCGTGACCTCAAAAGCCGTCGCATCACGAACACGATCTAGTGGTAAAGGTGGAAAATTAGACGTGATTGATATGCCATTATGTTTCTTATACACAACACAATTAAAAATTACCGATTTTATAGCTCGCCGTTCTCCTAGTATCCAATAATTTTCGCGAAGAATGCTCAGTAATCCTTGGGCACCAACGTGGCATGACTTGACGTGTTCTCTAAATATTAGTTGATTCACTACGAAATGTTGAGAAGGTAGTACAATCGGAAAACGAAAATTGATACCGTCATTTCTGTTGCTGATGCGTGACTTTACCCGGATTAAGCCATCTTCTGCTTTAAATGCGTCGAGACTACATAGCCTTTTGTCATTCTCATTGACAAACGACTCCATTTGTACTAGTTTGAGTATAAAAAACTCCGCCTTATCTATTTCCTCCAATGTTAGTTCTCCATGTTGTCGGTTGCGCTTATTTCTCAAGTTGTGCAGAAATCTAAATATCCATACGAACATTCGTAAGGTCTTAAAATATTGTGAAAAATAACTTAAGTGCCAATCATCCGTCATAGTCTTGTGTTGATGATTAAGAAGGGTTTTAACCAATCTCTTCTTTATTTCTTTGTTAATCTCAAATACTCTCTCTTAATATTATCTTGGGGCCAGCAAGCTATACTATGATAGAGCCATTGTGGACCCTCCCACCATCTTGACTCGAGTAATTTTCTGGGTGAACAACCCTGGATGCCATTCATAGCTTGTAGATATCTGACGTATTTCCATCACGCGACTCCATACAAATGTAGACCATTCTTCTGTTCTTCAAGAAAGTACTGTTGTTGAGTCACTCCAGAAAAAAACAGTTCATTATCAAGCTCAGTGTTAGTTTCACGGTTTTATACAAAAGAACAGCAATCACTGCTGCCATTAATTCAAGACGAGGTATTGACAAAGGTTTTAAAGGTGCCACCCTGGATTTTGCTGCTAAAAGATGAATGGATACACTACAACCCTTGACACATCTCAGTAAAACAACCGCAGAAAATGCTGGCCTCGCAGAAGGTGTGCAAAGTCCATTCTTCAGCTTCATGTGGGTCAGCATTTATCCACCTTGGTATTTTAATAGCTGATAAATGTGGTAGTTCTTTTATCCAATTTCGAAAACGGGTTTCCATTACAGGGTCAACTGGGGTATCCCAAGTTAATTGGCTTTTCCAAGCTTCTTGTAATAAAAGTTTTGGAATTAAAGTGATAGGACAAGTACTGTCTGTATAATCAATAGGATAAAATACGCGTTGGGCCATCGAAAGCATTAATTTTTTCGTTACTGTTTGCTTTAGAAGCTCTTCTTTATTTTCGTCATCTGAGTTCAGAGATAGAGTATCGTCATATTTATTCCATTTCATTCCAAAAACAAAGGTAGAAACTTCTTCAGAGGCTTGAACCTGGTCTTATACTCCCACCCTCTCAGATCAAATTTGCCTTTAGCCATTATTGTACTTGCTTCTTCAATGAAAGTTTTTAATTCTTCCTCATTTGCAACAGTGGTTACTCAGTTGTCAACATAAAAACTGTGTGACAGTTTTGAGACAGTTTTGTTAGAAAAAGACTCAATTACAAATGCACATATTTCTGATATCTTGGACAAATGGTAATCTAATGAAGCTTCCAGTAGAAATGGACTACTGCTGATTCCAAATACCACACGACGATGGCGATATATCTTTTGTTTATTATTTCTATCAGTCCACAGGAATTTAAGAAAATCTCTGTCAGCTTCATGTATACTGATCTGTAAAAATGCTTGACGAATATCTGAAATTACTCCAAATTGATGTTGTCTGAACCTCAGTAAAATAACAGGAATCAACTCAATTAGGGTTGGCCCCTTTTCAAGGCACTGATTTAAAGAGGGACTATCTCCTTAACTGAGGCATCAAAAATTGGCCTTATCTTGGTAGTGGAGCTATTCAGTTTAATAACTGGTCTGTGTGGCAAATAATAGTAATTTTTCATTGTTTCTTCTTCGAAAACCTCCTCAATAATGTTATCATTTAGCCAGTTCTGGAAAACTTGATCGTATGCTTCAAAATAACCATCTTTTCTAATTTTATTAAAGGGACTGTCTAGTCTTTTTTTAGCCAGTCGATAATTACTTGGTAATGCAGGGTGTTCTTCCAACCAAGGAAGTCGGACCTCGTACCGGCCATCAGCGTCTGTACTAACAGTTTCAAGAAATAATTCCTTAGCGGCGGCTTCCTTTTCTTCTCTAGACTTGTTTTCAGTAGGATCACTTATGCCTAGGACATCTAGCTCCCACAAATTAGTAATGGATGTATGCTTGGCTAAAAGTGAGATGGAAGTCATGGATAAACTTTTGGGTTCTTTCATCGGTAATTTGCCCTTCAAAGTCCATCCTAGTAATGTTTCTATGGCTACTAGTCCACATTTCAAAACATGTCTTCTTCCAGTGTACAGTTTCCCAGCAATATCTGCTCCTATCAAAAGTTCTATGGGAGTGAAAATACTTGTATCTGTTATTTGAATATTCAGCTCGCAGAGTTCCTCCATCCAAGGGCCATCAAATATCTTTTAGTTTAGCGCGGAAGGAGCGCGGAACGAGGCTTACTAGTGCGCGGAAGGAGGCTTACTAGAGACTTCTTCCCATAGCTTTGATTTTTCGTTTCGTCCACGGTTACTCATCTTGTTTGGTCCCCTGTATAAGTTAAAACCTTTCCCTGCTAAAGTGATGTGTTGCTCATTATCAACTTCATTTTTCAAAAACAACATTAGGCTTTTAAGACGATTTTCTATCGAAGAAATACCATCGATATCCGAGAAACCTAGGGAGGCGGGAACACGCTGCCATACCCTTAATAAATCTGATGGGAGACACGATTCGACGAGAGGAAACAACATTGCGGCGTATTTATCAGAGGTAATACCAAGTGTTTCTAGTGCGCGTAACTGAGTTTCTAATTTGTCATATAGAAAAGATATGTCAATTTTATTGCCAAACGAAGTGTTATTTATGACTAATTTAAGTAGCTCCCGGACATATACCTCAATTTGTAAGTCTTCGCGACCGAAACGAGAAAGAAGACAGTCAATCATTTTAGGGAAGTTACTTCCGGTAGCGGGAAAACTGTCAACAAGCTGCCTTGCTCTGCTCCCTGGTATGGTGGCTTGAATAATATATTATTCAACTTTGTCGTTCATATCAATATCTGGATCATTATACACCTTTTGAAAATGAGACCAAAAAGGCAACCCAAATTCTTTATTAAAAAAAAAATCTTCCCCAATTCTTTATTACCAATTCCGACGACAAAAGTGTTAAAACTTTAGGCATTTTTTGGGAGCCTAATAAGGATAAGTTAAGTTATTCCGTCAATCTTGCCGAGCTCTCTACCCAAAAAATTACCAAACGTTTTATTCTGGGAATCGTAGCCCAGATATTTGATCCTTTAGGATTACTCGGCCTCATTGTCGTTCGAGCAAAATTACTTCTACAAGAATTGTGGAAAAAACAATTGGAGTGGGACGAATCTGTTCCTCCTGATATACATTCCTTGTTTATTCAATTTTATCGACAGCTTGGTAAAATTAATACACTTAAAATTCCTCGGCATGTTCTTTCAAGAACACCAGTTAAGATTGAATTGCACGCATTCTGCGATGCGTCTTTGTTGACGTATGGTGCTTGTGTCTATTTAGAATCCGAAGATAATGTTGGCAACCGATTTTCCCAGCTGCTCACTGCTAAGTCCAGGGTTGCACCAATTAAAAGCATTACTTTGCCGAGACTCCAGCTTTGTGGTGCACTTCTGTTAGTCCAACTTGTCAAAAAGGTGACTGCGGCATTGAATCTATCATTTTTGACTGTCCAATTTTGGACCGACTCGACCATTGTTTTGTCGTGGCTTCGTATTGAGCCTAGCCATTTAAAAACTTTTGTTGGAAATCGGGTGTCCGAAATTAGGTCCAACTATACGATAGAAAATTGGAAGCATGTCCCGTCGATTGATAATCCAGCCGACATTATTTCCCGTGGTACAAGTCCCGAAAATTTATCTCTTTGTCCTTTGTGGTGGGCTGGCCCGCTATGGCTGTTAAACAATTCTTCTCATTGGCCTCATCAAAGCGACCCATGTGAAAAAGAGTTACCTGAACTTAAACAAAAAACTATCTTAACTTTTTCCTCTGTCGACGATTTTTCTGTTTTAAATAAATACTCATCTTTTATGAAACTTAAACGTGTAGTAGCTTATTGTATTCGTTTTATTAAAAATAGTAAAACTGTCAAACCTAATAGAACCTTTGGTCCTTTATCAATCGATGAACTGGACGTATCATTAAAACGCATTGTCTACATTGCACAACTTCAAGATTTTTCTGCCGAGCTTCATGATTTACACAAAAATAACTCGGTTAATTCCAAGAGCCGTTTATCATCTCTTGATACATTTTTGGATGAAAATCATATTCGAGTAGGCGGATGTTTTAAAAATGCCGATGTTTCTTTCGGTAAAAAACACCCTTTTATTTTATGTAGTAAAAATCCTCTAGCCCGTTTAATAATCAATTTTGAACATAACCGTTTAATGCATGCTGGCCCTCAAGTGGTCTTAGCCAGTATACGAAGTCAATTTTGGATTTTAAACGGTAGAAACGCTGTAAAAGGTGTTATTCGGCAATGTATTCCATGTCTTAAAGCGCGTCCTAAGACAATTTGTCCCAAGATGGGCGACTTGCCATCGACCAGAGTTATAGCTAATAGGCCTTTTGCTATAAGTGGCGTTGATTTCGCTGGCCCGTTTCTCGTTAAAGACAGCAAAACTCAATGTAGAATTTTAGTTAAATGCTATACACATCGGGACAGGTCAACTCTGTGTATAGGATTTTAACGTGTAAGACAGTGATGTAGGCAGCTTAATGGCAAATAAAATCTATTAAAAAGAGAAAAAAGTTGGGTGGGTATGGGTGGCTACATTTCTTCTGAGCGGTATTGCCAGATTTTGCATCAAAATTTCAAACCGCATAAGTAGACGTTTCAAAAAAATGTCGCATCTAGGGTTGGATCTGGATTTTCGACAATTAGTTACTCATTTTACTACAACTGTAATAGATTACATTTAGCTTAGATATATTATCTTCATTTCAGTAGTATACATGAAAATTTTTAACATAGTTTATTTTATTCTAATTTCTTTAAGACTACGATAATATACTGGTCGGCAAGAGAAAATCTTGGGTCGTTTATTTTAGTCATCATTTACCTACATGTTTAGAAGTGAATCGCTGTGGCAATCTTGTAAGTCGGGGAGAGAAAATTATTACCTATCCACTTAATCCGGAGCTCAACTTCATGCGCTTGGGAAAATTCTTGCTCTTTTCTCTTTGTTCATTTATACAATCACAGAGTCTATAGACTCTGTGCACGACAATCGGCACCCAAAGCCGTGTGTACATTATCAGTTATATCATTAAATAAACTAACCAAAAAATATGCTGTATTACGTAGTAAATAGTGCAAATTCTATTGTCGACCATTCTAACCAGTATTAAATAATAATGGAGTGAGACAGTGTGAAGTGAGACATTAAATGATTGATCTTTTTGTTAAATTACGTGGTATAACTTAACACAATGATGAATCGTTTAATGTTTCATATGCACCTCCATAATTATTTAATACATAATCTTATACTGATTACAGCGTTCGACAACAGAATTTGCGCTTTAAGAACGTTTTGTAATTAATAGATTATCTGTCTTATTATGCAACTAGGGATGTACGTGTCTACGTAATAGAGCATCAGCATCTCTCTCAGTATATCGTATAGTACTGAACACATTGACACACGAGAATCAGCAACCAAAGCCGTTGTTAATTACATAATGTTGTAAATATCACAAATTCTATTGTCGACCGATCCGGATTAAGTGGATAGGTAATAAACTTCTCATTTTTCTCCCGTATTTTATAGTCTCTTCTCTTTCAGTATATCGTATTGTACTGAACAAACTTTGACTTTATTCTTCATACACAAGACAATCGGCATACAAAGTCGTACGTTGTACGTTTTATTAAATAAATTAACCATTTTGTTTATTTATTGGTTCGTTTATGCTTTATTTAATGATTGATATTATTTTGTTAAGTTATACCACCAAGTGCTATAAACTGGTACAAAATAAAAAAAGTTAATTTTAAGTAAAGTTCTTTGAAATATATCTATATTACTATTATGAGTGAGAAATCTTATCGATTTTTAATTTGGAATTATATTAATTGCCTTGTGTCATGTTTTTATTATTATTGTCAATTTTCTGCGGATAGCTGATAAATTAATCTATTGCCAATTCAATTTGATTATAATATGATGTTCAAATACCATTTTGTTATTCATAAAAACGGCCTTTTTATTACTTCTCTGCCATACTGATCCATCAATAATAATATTTCTTACGTGTTTGAACAGAGCAGACGAGCAAAATTTATTAATTTTAGTGTCCTTTATATTTACTCATCCCTGATTCCAGCCAATTATGGCCGCCGATTAGAAGCGGGAGAATATAAATTTATATGGGAAATGTCATCGGTCGTCATTTCCCAGCCACCCGGACGCCGTTTTTTTTCGATCATACGGTACTATATACTTGTATGTAAAAAATGTTTACCCATCTGCTATGTTAAGTTCTGCCTGCATAAGTTATTAAGTATAATACCTATACATATACTTAGTACCAGATGATTTAATATACTAGTTGAAGCCTGGCGCATCCGCCACGACATTAAAAAAAAACTTTTTATGTTTGTTTAATTAAATGATAAACAAACGAATTAAATGAAAAACATCCGGCGACGACAGTTTTTAGAAGAGCAAATTAGCTATCTTTTAGTAAAAAAAGCAACTTTCTAGAGCAAGTCGTTACTTCAGTAGAGACGACACAGATAAACATTAGAATTTTATATATGTAGATAATATATATACTTGTATGTAAAAAATGTTTACCCATCTGCCATGTTAAGTTCTGCCTGCATAAGTTATTAAAATATCTTAAAACTAGTTTTTACAAATATACCTACTTCTTATAATAAACGCGGCAGTTTTAATAGATTAGTATATATTTTATTTTTGATACCATCAAGTCTAAATAAATTATATGTATAATTTATTCTCACAACTCGAACTCTTCATTGCTCCACAGCTACATAGGTATCATAGGTATTAGCTTTATTAGGTATAATACAATACCTATATATACCTTTTAGTACCAGATGATTTAATATACCGTATGATCGAGAAAAAAACGGCGTCAGCGTTGACTATGAAATGAAGATCGCTGTCATTTTCTACGTAAATTTATATGGGAAATGTCATCGATAGTCATTTCCCAGCAAACTGGACGCCGTTTTTTTTCGATCATACGGTATATCTAGTATAATATTGAAGCCTGGCGCATCCGCCATGACATCAGAAAAAAAAACTTTTATTGATTTTTTTAAAAAAATCCGGCAACTACAGTTTTTAGAAGAGCAAATTAGCTATCTTGTAGTAAAAAAAACAACTTTCTAGAGCAAGTCGTTACTTCAGTAGAGACGACACAGATAAATATTAGCATTTTATACAGGGTCCGGCAATAGTGCGTCGGGCATCTGTAGTTCCTAGAATAAAAAACTTGAGAATTTTGTTTTAGTGCAAACCTAAAGTATGTACCAGGATGTATTTCAGGAAAATATTTTAACTTATATAGGGTGGCTCAAAAAAGTGTGAGCGGACCTGGATGATTTTTTTTTAAATGGAACACCCTGTATATTATTGCATTTTTGGCTTCCTTCCAGATCACTTTACATAACCCTAAGATATGAATAAATATATTTCCATAGTTTCAGAGATATTAAAAAATAAATCAAAAATATATATTTTTCAGCCCTTCTTAAAAAAATTATTAAAAATACAAGAACTGTTCTGAAATCAAAACGATATTAGGTATTTACTTTAGATAGGCTGTTCTTATTTTGCTATAAATAATAATAATCGTAATTCATACAGGATGTTCAATATTCTACGCCAAACTTTCTAAAATATAAAATATTTTTTCTTTGTTTTTTTTAAATGGAACACCGTGTATATTATTTTTTTATTAGATGGAGAGTTTAAAAATGAACATTTTTTGTATTTAGAGCATTTCAAAATTTTTAACGGTTTCGCAGATACACGCAGTATTATTTCATATAGCGCTTTCAATGGTAAAATACGAGAGAAAAATTATTGGGTGGCTTTGATAAAAATTTACTGTGGAAAATGCCATATGAAATATAAAACCGCAAATATCTGCGAAACCGTTAAACATTTTGAAATACTCTAAATACAAAAAATGTTCATTTTTTAATTCTCCGTATATTGAAAAAATAATATACATGGTGTTCCATTTAAAAAAACGAAGAAAAATTATTTTATATTTTAGAAAGTTTGGCGTAGAATTTTGAACATCCCGTATAATTTACGATTTTCATATTTATAGCAAAGTAAGTACAGACCATCTAAAGTAAATACCTATTATAGTTTTGTTTTCAGAACAGTTCTTGTATTTTTAATAATTTCTGAAAAACTATATTTTTGATTTATTTTTTAATATCTCTGAAACTATCAAAATTTATTTATTCATATCTTAGGGTTATGTAAAGTGATCGAAAAGGAAGCCAAAAATGTAATAATATACAGGGTGTTCTATTTAAAAAAAATCATCCAGGTCCACTCACACTTTTTTGAGCCACTCTATAGAATTTAAAATATTTTCCTGAAATATATCCTGGTACATACTTCAGGTATGCACTTAAACAAAATTCTCAACTTGTTTATTCTAGCTACAGATGCTCGACGCACTATTGCCGGACCCTGTATATGTAGATATTTTATGAATGTCTTATGCAACCAAAGATACACTAATTTGAATACATCAATATATTTATATTTGATAGTAATAATTATAATATAACTTAGTTAATTAGTAAACGATTGAATATAACCACTATATTAATAAATGGTTTATTTAAAAAATGGGGTTTTGACGATTTCAATATATTTAGTTAATCCTCCGTTACACGCGCTATGTGGGAATCCCTCAAAACATTGGTTTTTGTACGAGGAAATTGTTGTAGTTAATGCAAGTAGATAAGCAATGTATGTTCTGCGGCAAAATCCCATGCTTTTTCTTATGAAAGAGTCTCTGTCCTGTCTTTTTTTGTACATTTCAAGGTCACAGCAGTTTGGAGTATCTCAGGCTCATATTGCGCAGGCGCTATCTGTCAAACGTCAAACGTCATACCTCATATGTCTCTGTCTCTGTCTCTGTCTCCTCCAAGAGAGAGTCTCTGAGAGTCTGTCTGTCTGTCTCTGTCTGTCTCCTCCGAGAGAGGGTCCTCTGAGACTTCCTCCCCCCCACCATCGATAATATAGAATTAATAAAGTAAAAATTCTATATTATTGATGGTTGGGGGAGGAACGAGGGGTGTCTCACTGTTGGAATTACATGTACATTTTCTTGGCAGTCGCTGGCAGTCTTACGGCAGTCGCCTATAATTACATGGCAGTCCTAGGTAGTCGCTCGGCAGTCGATCGGCAGTCGCTTGGCAGTCGCGGCAGTCACTGGCAGTCGCTAGGCAGTCACGGCAGTCACTGACAGTCTCTTGGAATTCAGAAGTCAATCGGCAAATTTCGGGATGTTTTGTATAAAAACTTGTCAATTTTGAAGCAAATATATATATATATTTTTTTCAATTTAATGTAAAAAAAAACTTGCAGCATAATTCTTGTTTAACAAAATATATATAAAACGACTCATCGGGTAAAAGAAATTTTTCTCGAAAATTTCACATACATTCAGGTAATTTTTGTTTTATGGTTAATGATGTTAAATTAATTCATAATAACTGCAGTATAATAGATAATGAAAAGATAACGAGTTCAAGGTATATCAAAATTGTTTTGGTTTTGTTTTTTTAACGCTTTTTGGAACAAAATGTTAGACAGAAAAGTTATAGGGAATGTTAAGAAGCACATTTTAAAATTACTGTAGACTATACAGGGTACTTCAAAAAATGTTTGGATTTGTGATTGTTGATTGTCGTTCGGATATAACATATATTTTTAATGAGAATACCCTATTTTTATTTTAGAATTAGATTCTACGTACAATTCGGTAACTTTTTTGCATATCGAAGGTCACAGTCCAGTAACTCGTATCATTTTTTAAACATACCCAATTTTATATTAAATTATTATAATTTTTTTTAAACGAATTATCTTATAGAGCCAAGTTATAAATACTTCATTATCAAATGAAATATTTTGAATTATTTTTGTGAAAATATCGCAAAAATTGTTTTAAAGAATAATATAATTTTATTAGAAAATCATACGAAATCCATGCCTTGTGACCGAGCTTGTGACCCTCGATATGATATTATATTAAAACTAATAGATTTTGTAATAATTCAATTTGTTTAGAGAAATGTTAGATTTCGATATGGTAAAAATTATCAGTGACGCAAAATTTGTAGATTTTATCAGAAAAAATTATAATACATACTTTTTTACTGGTAATCCCGGTTATACACTGCGCGTTTTTGTGGTTGCCGCAGAAACGCGCGGCACCGGCATCGATCATAAATATACTACACAGAGCGCCTGCGATATTAGCAAAAACGCACAGTGTACCGCCGGGCTTAAAACAACTGCCACTGTCGACTACGATTTTTCGCTATCGCAGTTGAGGTGTGCTTTTGGTGCCACCTCGAGCCCGGTGCGTCTCGATCTAGAATCGAGACGCACCAATTAAAGAAATAGACAGTGAAATAGATTAATTATAGTTTATATGTTTCGTATAAACGAAACATATAAAAAAGAACATAGGCCTGAATAAGTACAAATAACTATTTTTCTGCAAAATAGAAACCCTGAATAATTTTTAAATTTCTCGTTTTTATAAAAAAAATAATTTTTGAAATTTCAACCAAAGAAATACAAATATACCCATCTATATATGATTCGAGGATAACAATTATAAAAATTTTGGCGTAGGAGTAAATCTCGAAGTAAATGGGTCCAAGAAAGTTGCCTAATCAGGGAAAAAATAAAATTCTTATAATTTTCATCTTCGTAATTGGAAGGCTATTGTTTATTTCTTCTATTAAAATTTCGTAGTTGAAAAACAACGCGCCATAATTAAGCAGCGACTGCGATTTAACTGGTCGCTCTAGCAGTCGAGACGCAGCCGATGCGACTCGATCACAGACGAATTCAGTCCGGACGCACCAGCGATTTAGTATTAGCACAGGTATTAGTATACAAACTACATACCTGTATCCGATCCTGTACCCTAGAAGTTCCCTATTGTTTGATTCTGAGGTACAGATACGTTGAAGCAGTCGACAGTCGTAGCCGTCAGTAAGTAAGTAAAAACAAAAACATGACTTTTCATGTTGTTGTATTATTCTGTATGTATTATGAAAACATTTCCAAAACACCTTTTTACGTAGAATTTAATGATTTAAGTATAATTTTTTTAAAATTAATAATAAATTTCGAGTTATCACTAGAAAAATTGATTTTTTATTTGGGACACTCTGGGAATATTTTTAATTAAATGAAAAGAACTTAAAATTACCTTTCCAAAAATATAGCACACTTAATATTTTGTTATAGTTCCCGTTGAAATACAGAATTTTTAAAAGTTCGTCACTTTTATCTAATATTTTGTGGATCTCTTATTGATGATCTGCCCCTAATCGAAAACAAAAATTATACAGGGTGTTTCAAAAAATATGTGCCATCTCTCGTGGGTAGATTCCTCACGTAAAAATAAGATTTATTTTTCATACTAACATAGTTCCGATTCAGCTTTATTTCGTAGCTACAGGATGTTAAAGTCTTAATAATCTTTCGATTTATTATAATTTCCTTCCGAGTACTTTTAGTGATTTGAATGGAATTTTGAGGGTGTTAATATGTTACATATTTTAACGCTAAAAAAGTGTTAATAAATGCATCAGGGACGCGCATATGGGTTATCACTGGGATATATTCAAAAAAAACATGTGCGCCACTGACTTTTTTCGTTTGATAATAAATTATATATTTTACCTAATTTATTATTAAATATTATTACTGTTAGTTATCATTACCATTAGACCAACATACAGCAATTTCAAATAAAAAAATAATGATATTTAAGATAATTATTACAAAAAAAATAATTTTAAAAAGTTTTAACACACTGTAATTATGAAACTTTGCTATATAACTTTTTTCATATTTTTTGATGAGGAATCAAAAAGTACTTTTTAAAACTTTTGCAAGTTAATGATATTAAAATTTTATAAAGGTTGCTATTAGACTTGAATCAAATGAAAAGCGAAATGGACAAAATATGAAGAGACAACTTTTAATCGGCATTAAACGGCTTACACTATTGCGCTAACAAGAGACAAAAAAGGCAGTGGCGTACATGCTTTTTTTAGAAAAATATTCCAGAGAAAACCCATATGCACGTCCCTGGTGCATATGTTGACACTTTTTTAGCGTTAAAATATATCGCATTAATAGTAACTTTTACCCTCAAAATTTCATTCGAATCGCTAAAAGCACTTGGAAGAAAAAGACTTTAACACCCTGTAGCTACAAAACAAAGCAGAATCGGATCTATGTATTATTATATATCGGATATGAAAAATAAATCTTATTTTTACGTGAGGAATCTGCCCACGAAAGATGGCACATGCTTTTTGAAACACCCTGTATATACAGGGTGTCCCAGAAATAAGTGCAAGTAATTCAACTGGTAGTATAGTTCAACCCCAGAAACACGCCTATGAGGTTTTTTTCACGAAAATTTTTTTTTGAAAATTCGAAATTTTTGGAAATTTTTTTTTGGATTTTTTTAGTTTTTAATTAAAAAAACATAATTTCTTGATAATATGGCAACATAGGTATTAGATTAAATTTACAAGAAAAAAAAAATCCAGAAAAGATCCAGCGATTCTCAAAATTTTAGCAAAAAATCATGTTTTTTCGAAATTTTCAAAGTAAAATAACTCCGTTATTTTGGACTTATTTGAAAAACGAAAAAGAGAAAATATGTTTGTTTTATCGAGATTTACCACCCCTTAAAATACTTGCACTCTCATCTCGTGGCGCCCTTTTATTAATATCTTTGAACCCCGACCACCTGGCTGTTAATTAAAAAGCTAGTGGCCTCTATGCAACTCATTACCGATTAAGTAAACTTGTGTTTTATTGAACCTCCAATTAGAAAGGGCGTGGCACTACAGTAGTTTAATAAGTAAGTATTCATTATTTTATCAAGAACAATATAGTAGTATCTGCCGGCAGAACAAATAGATATGTTACCAGTGATTTTATTTTGTGAGGAAAATTGCTTCTTGGCCTCAAGAAGGGTTTGTGCTCAAAGATATCCAAATAGGAATCTTCCTGACAAGCGTTCCTTTGAAAAACTGCTTATCCTATTTCGCAGGGTTTCTAGTTTATTAAAAATTTATTTTTTTTTTGTTTCGTTTCTTTGACTTGTATACTATATATTTTTTGTTTTTACTCTTGGCTTTAGGTCATTGGGGTTGCAAAGATGTTATTAGATTTTGTTCATTATTTTATTTTATGATGACGTTTCGACAGTATATGTCTTTTTCAAGGCTCTTGAACGTAGATTCCTACAGAGTTAAAAATTGTTAAAACTGGACAAAACACAATAACACACACTAAACTATTATTTTAATTGTTTTTGGACATCACACTTTAGTATAGAGCAAAATATTAAAAATTTATTAGGCAGAAACCTGTCGTTGGAAGTGAAAAAAATTAATTTGCCGTAATTGGCTCTTTTATAGAAAATCCATATCTATATCTACAAGTCATCGTAAAATAAATCAATGATCTACTTCTTCGTTTTTCTTGATAGAATAAAAAAATACATATTTAATAAATATTATTCATTAAACTATTGTAGGTAAATTAAATAAAAGTAAACTAGTATAAATAAAGAAAAGCCCATAAATTAATTTCGTTTTTGAAAATAGCTAGTAACTGTCACTAGAAACTCTGGTTGCCATTTTATTGAAAAAATGCTCTTTATTCAAAATCTGAGCTATGTAGGTATAGGAAACCCTAATACAGTTTGAAAGAGCATTTGAATCTGCTTCGATTTATTTAAAAAAATACAGGATGTTGTATTTGAAATAGTGAAGTTTATATGTAAAGTAAATTCTTAATATAGATCATCAATTGTTGATACCCCTGTATAAATTTAAGGAAGCAATAACATTTATTTTTAAAGTTTATTTTTCTACCTTTAAACTCAGCACAAGAATTAGTTCTGAAAAGTAATGTATAGGGTGTTAATAATCTATTCTATTGTAGTATCCAAAGTTGGAAATCTTTAAATATCTCAAAAACCAAAGATTTTGAACATATTTAACCCTTATAATAAATGTCTTTTTTGGGTCCAAGAATCCAAAAATGAAATAAAATACCGGGTGTTCCATAAGAAAAAATATAATTTTGGTATGGATCTTAGTTCTGAAACAAACTGTATATTTCAAAATAATTTTAAATTGTGCAGATTGCCTCCCCACATATACCCATAAAATATTTTGTTTCTACATATTTCCGCTTTCGTATAATAAATCGAGGCGAATGAGGTGCGCCACCCTGTATTATAATATAGAATGTTCAGCCATCGTTCAACGTCACGTCGTATATTGTCTAACTCAGTCAATCACTTAACAACCAGATATAAGAGATTGGTGACGTCATTACGACATTTCATAAATTATTGCACATTATTTTTAGTAATTGTCATTTGATTTGGGGTTATAATTTTATTGGCGGACATGGATCAGTGTCAAAATTAAATATCTATTGTTGCTGTCAAATAAAATTCCATTTTTTTATTGCAAAAATGCCTCAAAGATTGTAATATTTCTATGTAAAATACAAATTGTTAGCGTTTTCAAATAATATATCGAGTTACTAATGCCTTAGACTTTTTAATAGGAGATTCAACAAAGGGATCGTAACTGGTGAAGGGTTCAGGAAAAAATAATAAATGCCAAATAAAAACCGAAATCGTTCAATCAATAATACATGAACGTACTTAAAATTTTCTAAACAACGATATGATGACGTAACGTTGAACGATGTTCAGCTATCGATCAACGTTACGTGTAGCCAACATTTTTAAAGGTACGTAATTATAATTTTAGAACACGTGCATAAAAACTCAAGCAGTTGATTAAAAAGAAGTATACCTACTATTAATATTGATTAAATTATATTTTATCCTCATATGCCTATTTAATTTTTCGAGTATGTAATGTGCTTTTTTACTCACTTGTTTCGCCGAACTGACTGAATCCATTTATGAAATAAAAATCTTAAATAAGCTGAGGTATAAGTATAAATATTCTATAAGGCTTCAAGAGACTTTTTTTGTTTTTAGGTATTTAACAACGTTATATTAACATCACTACAAGATTCCGTATTAGAGAAACGACTATATATTCTCCAACAAAATGCCACGTTGACTGTATATACGATGATTTCGAGAGGACTATTTGAAAGACATAAATTGGTATTTAGTTTTATGCTTTGCATAGCTATATTGCAACAAGAAAATATTATCGCTGATGTTCAGCTGAGCTTTTTACTTCGTGGGCCAATAGGTGTTAAAGACATATCTAAAAAACCAGACGTAAGTAATTATTTACATTAATATATTAATTAATATTATTTATAGTTAACTTAACATTATACCATGTGTTGCATCGTCGACCTGAACATAGGAAATCCTATGTAAATTTTAAAAATTATGAATAAGTTTTACTTTTTCCTTAAACAAGGAAAATTTTTAAAGTTTTAAGTAATTTATTCGAATTAGTTTTTGAGTGATGAAAGATAGAAAAATACTAAATTAACGAAAATTTAAAATAATCCGGTCCTGGCAAACAAACATAATGCCGGGACTACACCAAATTGTGCAAATCCGGCGGCCTGTGTCTCCGGTCGCATTTTTACCGACCCTATAAATATTCAGCGCTTCGATTTGCCGAAGATATACGAGGCATCTTTTTACTAATCCCAGCATATTTCAGCATTTTGCGCTGAATATGTGTAGGGTTAGTAACAAGACCTCCGGCATATTTTTTTGAACAAAATACTCATTGGGCCACATTGCATTATTAAATTTACACAGAATACCAAATCTATTTTATAAATAATCTTTATGATAAAAATCAAATACATATGTCATATGTATTCGATTTTTATCTACTTTCTTCATATACAGTCGTGGTTTATTTAAAGAAACATCGAAAAAAAAATTAATGAAATCAATGGAAAAAAAAGGTATAACAAAAATTATATATTGAAAAGTAACTAGTCCAGGGTGTTCGTCGGATAACTGAACAGGGAGGGGCTTATGTTTGCCTTTCCGCGAAATATTACCTTAAGATCCTTAAAGTTAAAAAAGTGAAAAAAAGTCTCTAGTATTCAACAAAATGGTCGCACGCGAAACAGTAATTTCGAGTCCGGAGTGCCTGCCAACCCAAGTAGCATTTGGACGTTATCTAACGTCGAGTATACGTCGCGCCCAATAAACCCGACGTCGGGTAAAACATCGGTTCGACCACCTGACGACCCTTATTTGCACCTAAATGGGGAATACAGATTCGGGTCGCCTCGACGTCGGTATCTGACCTAATAGGGAATGTAATTCTACCAATTACCAACGTCATATTACGTTGGATTTTAGTCACTTAAAATTCGTCGCTAAGCACATACGTTACGTTTGGTTTCATATTCGCTACCAAGAATACATAAAAACCTAACCAAACTACCTAATTACAAATGGATTCATAATCACTCCTCGAATATAACTATAAGTTCCTACCTAATTTCAAATTATAATAATTCTGAATCATTAATCCAGACATCAGTTTTGTCAACGGAAGTCACTTTTTTGATATATCTGATTAAAATACTCCGGAAAACAACGAGCGTCTTCAAAATTAGATAGATAGTCATCAAACCGGACGACCGGCAATCGTATTATGACGTATATAATTCCAACTTACTTCACGTAACCTCACTTTGCGTATCAGTGATTTGTGGATTTGTGCAACTATATTTTAGTTTTTGTTTTCTCCTTAAAAAAATGGGTAGCCACTTTTTTAAGATAGTATATATACAACATTTAAAAGAATTGGAACCAGTACATGGAACACTCACATGTGGGAATGTTGGAACACTCGCATGTGGGAGGAGGATGGGGTCTGTTGGTTTCCTAAGCTAAAAATAAAATTAAGATGCACCAGTGTAATGCAGCATCTCTTCCGGATAAAAAGCATTCGTGGGTGGAAGCAAGACATCACTACTACTCTTATTATTTTGCAAAAGCCTCGACCTCTTTCTGTAAAATGTAGATGAATGTCTAAATGCCTTTTTAGTGTTTTTTAGGCATAATAAAAAAATTAAGTTTGTTTACAAAAACTTTTTATTAGGTTATGTTCATGATGTTCATTAGGCCGCAAATGCTACTTAATGGGTTGTATTTACCGACGTAAATAGAGATACGTAAATTAGGTTATAAATATGAACATAAAATACAACAAAATATAATTGGACGTTACTTTAGGGATTATCAGTGAGACGTATCCTATTCGGAAAACGGGTAGAAGTCGGACTAGTTCAAGTATATGTACGTCGTGCAAGCCATTAATTAATGTCTCTATATACATAATGTCTTATGGTTACGCGGGCATTTTTCTTTTTAATGAGCGGGTTTTAAATCTTTACGTGTACTAACTTGTAGTTATTTTTATCGGGCATATTCACTGACTACCGACGATATCTTACGATTAACGGTATACGGTCTGGAGTATTTTGGTGCTAACTTAGCTGCGAAACCTTTCACGGCGGAAGATAGAGGGTGCTCCCTTTTCATCACTTGATCACCGGGATTACACTGCCATTCTCTTCGTCTTAAATTATAATAATGGCTCTGTGACGCGAAGGCGCGAGATAGATTTAAACGGACCAATTCGAAGGTTTCTTTTAAACGGTTTAAGCGATTTTCGGTTCTTGTTATGTCTATGATCGTCGGCTCGGGATTTTCGGACGGAACAGACGGCTGTTCTTCGCGCAGAAGAGTTTTCGGCGACTCGAGTTCCCTTCCAAAATTCAGGAAGGCCGGAGTGAATCCAGTCGAGTCGTTACGGGACGTATTGAAGGCAAACGTCAGTTCAGAGAGATGGGCATCCCATTTCTTATGGTTGTCCTCGCAAAACTGCGCAATCATGGTCTTGATGGTTTTATTCGCTCTTTCGACGGGATTCGCCTGAGGTGTGTAGGGTGGTGTAAGTCGATGATTAACTCCAAAATCCTTCAACAGTTGACGGTCTACCGGTGTACTGTGTGCCGTTATCAGTAATGACCGTAGCAGGTCTTCCAAAACGCATCAGAATTTCGTCATATAAGGCCTGACTGACAGCCTTGGCAGTCGCATTTCTAATGGCCTTACATACTATCCACTTGATAAACCTATCTTGGAACACAAGGACGTAGCAGTTCCCTTTCGTAGACCTAGGCAATCGTCCCACTAAGTCAGAACTCACAGTTTCCCACGGGCTTCGGACAGGTGATGGTTGCATCTTTCCAGGCGTCTGCTGTTGAGAAGCTTTATACTGTTGATTGCCAAAATATATGTTTACCCTTATTGATGACAGCACTAGGAAAGTATTTGTTAATTTTTGTTAATAAATTTTCACAACCTTCTGTTCGATGGTAGAAAATCAAACAGATCGAAAAATCAAAGTTTTGAGAACCGACAATGGAGGAGAGTACTGTAATTAACGATTAAGAAATTTTCTTCAAAGTCGTGACATTAAGCATGAACTGACAGTACCTTACACTCCAGAGCAGAATGGAGTAGCAGAGCGCTAAAATCGAGCAATACTTGAAAAAGTTCGTTCATTGCATAAACAAATGTGGGCAGAAGCTGCAAATACAGCTGTGTATCTTCTGAACCGTTCACCAGCAAAGAAAATACGTGGTGCAACACCAGAAGAAAAATGGACAGGCAAAAAGGTAGATTTAAAGCACCTCAGAGTTTTTAGATGCCGATGCCGTGCCTATGCTCATATACCCAATGCTAAACGAAAAAAGCTTGATGACAAGAGCAAAGAGTACATTTACGTTGGGTACTCCGAGAGAAGTTGTTACGGGATTTATATTCTCATAGATTTCTTTCTGAATTTTATTTATTTTGGGCTCAATGTTGTAATTTTGGAGACAATCCTTGAATTTAATTTATTGTTTTATCAAACCTGGAGCATTCGCCATTTCTTTAAAATCTAAAAAACAATTTAGTAAATATATAATTTCTAGGCTAAAATATGTTTATTTACTGTTGCATTACACTTTTTGTTTTAACAACATAAAATTTCACTGTAAATTTCTCTGTCTCGTACTGCTTTATAGTTCTTCGAAGTTAAATGCGATGCCTACTTTTTCACAAGTTAAATTTGGTTTATATTATCATATTTTACCCTGATTCCTTGGAATGTACCATTATTATAAAATGATAATGGTTTTCACATTATTATAGTATGGATTTCACTCTATTTTGAATCGAACAAGTGTTGATATCAGTGTAGCACAATCAATTGTTGAACATCATAAACTAAAAGCAAATAAATTGTTTAGTAATTATTAATAGGTACTTCTATATTACTTACGATGTGTGGCTGATATGTAGTCTTTTAAAGACTTGCAAAATCGTAATTTTATTGAAATTAGCTTGAGTAGTGTTTTGACAGCGATGTGTTTACAGCTGAACAATATTTGAGGTTACTTTGTAATTTCTTATTCTGCGGCAACGTAAATATCGAGCATATTAGCATTAGTTACCGAATTAGGGTTTGATTGACAGTTATATATGACATTTATATATATGATGGTGACTTTTTGATTGTTTACATTGTATATTGGTTGCGTAATAGTATTTTCCTGTGGTACTTTCGATTTCCGTTTACTTTCAGTACTTTCGATTTATTGTTTTTTTATATTTGACGTATATCATGTTTTGCTCTTAGGGAGTAGATTATTTGGTTTATTAGCAACATTGATTTACTGTGTTTTTTTACTGCCCTTTTGACCGGTGTTCATGCATGATTCTTTCTTCTAGAACAATCCGTCTTTGTGTACAGACACGCTTTTTGAATCAAGCCTTGTGCTGATATAAGTTCTAGCAAATTCAGTTTAATAATTTATTAGTGAATAGTTTTACCGTTTTGCACTATTCAAGTGAAGTTTTTCCGATATTTCTAATTATTTTAACCGTAAGAATTTGAAAAAAGAGTTAATGAATGGCCACATGACATCTCAGGTATGTTTTACGCCATTTTGTAGTTTTTCTTGGGGGTAATTTTGAACTTCTTTTTCAGGCCATTTAATTTAAATTGATTTAATTTAAATTAGATTTAATTTAATTCCATTTAATTTAACTTGGATTTAATTTTGAATTTAATCTCCATGTATATTTTATTTTACTTTTGTACTTTTGAATCTATTATTCGTTGCCGTTGCTGCCGTTTCTTCTTGCCATGAGGTTCCTACGTCACCCGACCGTGTTCACCATGTGGTTTTAAGCTAACCATCAGCATTATCACCTAGCTCATTTGATCCGGAAGACTTTCTGTGGCCAACCACTATGGGATATTGAAGCCAGCTCACCGACCGCCATTCAAAAGCAGTCAAAAAGCAACCATCTGAGTCACCGAACACCAGGATTCTGGAATGTCCTGATAAGTACCCATTTCATTTCATTTTACTGTTTTGAGTTATTTCCGCCAAACAGTTTAACTAGTCATTTATTGAGTTTAATTATTTCATTTACGTATTTAAGATAGTTATAGATTAACTTCTTTAAATTTTACTTGCGGCTCGATCTGTGAACTTACTAGTAAGTATCGCGAGTAAGTATTTCCGTTTCTGTGTAATTTATAGTGTTTGTTATATAACCATTTTGAGATTTTTGATATCGATTTAACCATTTCGAGTTTAGACACTTTTGTTCAAGTTACCACTGGTGTACCACATTATTTTCACTTTTAAAAATATTATACCGGGTGCGTATCAAAAGTGGCTCACTCCTATAACTTTTTTATTTTTTTTTTCATATAAAAAAACGAGATTTGGTATGTTACTATATGGCATAAATTAGGATCGATTGACGTGTTCAATTATTTTCGGCCACTTCCTGTTTCACCGGAAATGAGTACAACTTTTGATTTTTAAATAGCACCATGGGTATTTTTTACGTTATTCGATAAAAAATGACACTGAATATAATAACATATCATATGTCAACTTTTGACATATTCGCTTAAAACAAAATTGTTTTATAAATTCTTAATCTAGAGTGGCTGTGTTAAAAACACAAATTTTTAATCAAGGAGCCTTGGAGAAATAGATTTGATCATCTAATGTTTTTAGTGGCCTGTCCTGACTGGTTAAAAGATGGCCAAATCGTATTTTTAATCATAAGTCAATTTTTTTCAAGTGGAACGAGTGTGGCTCATTCGCCTATTTGGACGAAAAAGAAGTTTTTACGAATAAATTGACACCACACACTTGGCATTTCGAGTCATAATATTGTTATGAACCGCATGTTACAATTTCTAATAAACCATATGCGAAAATGTCAAAAGTTTACCTGTGATACGTCATTCTATTCAGAGTGTTATTTTCTAACGAACAAAATTAAAAAAATGCTAAAGGGGCTATTAAAAATAAAAGGTTGTAGTCATTTCCGTAATTTTTGTCATATACTAACATACTGAATCTCATTTTTTTATATAAAAAAATATATAAAATGTTATAGGGGTGAGCCACTTTCGAGACACACCCGGTATACTAAAATAGAAAATTCCCACTTTTTTTATCTGAAAATAAAATAAAATAGTTACAGGGTTAAATAAAAAAGTTACAGGCCACTATTGAAAAACACACCGGTTTTGCTGAGATAAAATTTAAATAAATCGACAGACCTGTTTTACTGTGTAAAAGTAAATTAGTTTGTCATTTTTTTTTTCGAGTTTTTTACATCAAAAAATGACCTTCGCAATTAAAGAGCTTTTTTTGACCGAAGCTTTATTTTTTTGTTCATGATGTTAACTCGAAAAAAAAACGAAAACTTTACTTTTTTAATTTACATTTTCGGAAATTAAATTTTCAGCCATCCCGAGAGTCTAATTCGGATATTCAGGATATTTTTTCGAATTCTCTCAACAAAGAATATCATCATTAATAATAACGTAACTTTAACGTTAAAAATTAAAATCATAAAGTAGGGAATTTAGCTGTCAGCTATATTAAATTGTGTTTTATTAATTCTGTCAATTTAATATATTTTTTTTCTGTGTTAAGCCATGACAAAATCTGTTAAATAAATGTATTTTATTAATACTGGCCCGTAAAGAGCATTCATTATTTTGGTTTTAAAATGTATTAAAGTTAATGCTTATAAAGGGATATATAATTACAATTATTTAATGTACCGTGCTTTTATTTTAACTGTGATCATAGGGATTAATATAGTACAATCACAGGTGCAATACTATTTGACGATGTTTATTTTTAAGGAACAATCAATGCATGGATTTGAATAATTAAAGTTTTATTTTAAATCTATGTATGCAATAAACAATACGCAAGTTCCAAAAAAGTGTTGTTTCAAAACAATATTTTGTTTCTTTTAAAATAATTTATTTTCCTTAACTAAAAATAGTTCTTGCTTAAAAAATTACAAAAAATACAAATTTTGAATAAAAAATATATCTTATATTTCTTTATTGAAAAAACTGCATTGCCTGTCTGTCAATAATTAATCAAACGATTATGAAATAATGGTTATGGCACTGAATTACAAATTACAATAGTTAACCGTCTATGTTCACAGTTAAAATAACAGCTGAATTATACACTCTTGTATATATATATATGAAATGAACAAAATTCTTACAGCTTTAGTGTATATTAATAAATAATATTTTCTTGCCTTTAGCTGTGTATTTTTTCTAATTTTGAAAAATCGAAAGTAGAGAAAAAATTTAAAAGAAAAATAAAAAGTAAAAAGAAAATTGTTTTGCTTGTCGTAAAGGGGGGAACCAAGCTCCACTCCCACAACCGGTTTCTGGGCTCATCAGGTGGGCTGTCCAGGGCTGGTTCTCACCGATAGGGCAAGTTAAACCCTCTTCTATATCTACAGACGATCGTAAAGTGTCGGTGAGATATTAGCGCATTCCCGTCAAAAGATGGTAAAGAGCGTTTTTCGGTCTGCTCAAATATATGAAATAAACAAAATTTTTACAGCTTTAGTGGAGAAGATTTAGTTTTTAGTTGTATTCTGAGGGAGGTAGAGAAAAATTTAAAAAGAAAATTTAAAAAGTAAAAAAGAAAATTGTTTTGCTTGTCGTAAAGGGGGGAACCAGCCCACTCCCACACTTGTGGTATATATACAATACCATACAATACCCACTCAATAATATATACCCCACCCCACACTTGTGGGAGTGGAGTCATTCCCTTTATGACAAGCAAAACAATTTTCTTTTTTACTTTTTATTTCTTTTTAAATTTTTCTCTCTACTTTCGATTTTTCGAAATTAGAAAATACACAGCTAAAGTGGCAAGAAAATATTATTTGGTTAATATACACTAAAGCTGTAAGAATTTTGTTCATTTCATATTTGAGCGGGTTGAAAACGCTCTTTACCATCTTTTGACGGGAGATGCACTACTATCTCACCCCTTTAATTTTACGACATCGTCTGTAGATACAGAAGAAGTTTGCTTGTCGAGAGAACCAGCCCTGGACAGCCTCACCTGATGAAGGGTAGGCCCAGAACCGGTTGTGGAGTGAGCTTGGTTCCCCTTACGACAAGCAAAACAATTTTCTTTTACTTTTTATTTTCTTTTTAAATTTTTCTACTTTCGATTTTTCGAAATTAGGTCACACAGCTAAAGCGGCAAGAAAATATTATTTATTTATATATATATATATACAAGAGTGTATAATTCAGTTGTTATTTTAACTAGAATATATATATATATATATATATATATATATATATATATATATATATATATATATATATATATATATATATATATAGTGGTATATATATATATATATATATATATATATATATATATATATATATATATATATATATATATATATATATATATATATATATATATATATATATATATATATATATATATATATATATATATATATATATATATGTATTTTCCTTTACATTTCGGCAATTTCATGAGATAGCAACCTACTGTATTTGTGAATATTTTCATTTTGAATCAAGTTATACTTAATATAGTCCAGTAATTAGGACACGAAAGACCCAACTCTAGTCTTTTCTTTAGGGCGGATTGTGTACCTTTTGAGAAGTAGTCTTAGGGGAAAAACTGTAACATCGTGCTCGGCTAGTTATTGCCGAAAAAAGATGGTCTCAAATGTCCTTAAAATCAGTTTTTGCAAATATCTGGGCAAAATAGACAATCGAATTTTTGGAATAAAATGAAGCTTAGGGTCATTATCTGTTGTGCTGTCCCATGTTTTTTCGCTAAGTCCCAGGAAAACAGTTGAAAACGGCCCTATAAGACCAAAAAATGGCTTTTCCGCCAATGTTGGCCAAAATATGGCATGTAGATTATTTTCATGATCGCCAAATGAAATTTAAGATTGGGTCCTTAGCTAAAAAATGATCCTGACACTTTTTTTCGTAAAGTTGTTCGTAAAAAGAAACAAATGAAATTCGACTTTTCGTGATTATGCAATTTTCTTTGGTTTACGATACTTTCCGGAAATCCCAAAAACGTGGAAAAGCCACTCACGAATAGTTGTTTTTTATTAAAATATGATTAAACAAATACTTCAAAGTTTCTTCACATTTGTTTTTTTGTCTATTTATGTTCCTGGAACAAGCCATAATAATGAACAAATGCTTTTAATTAAAAAACTATAACAAAAATAAATTATAGCCTTTTTCCATCCAATTGATTTTACCTAAAAATAATTTCTGTCTATTCCAAAATTAAACTACTGAGAATCTTAACGTGCTCTAAGATTATACCACTTATTTTAAATTATAAACCCGCTTAAGTATTTTTAGGGCTTCATTTGAAAGTTTATCGTTTATCAATAAAAAGCAATAATCTTTAATAAAAATCTAAAATTGGAAGATTTTCTCCAGGTTTGAATTTTGATGTCTTTTTAATTTAAACAGCCTGAGGAAAGTTGGTATGAAGTTCTTCGATTCAACTGTTGATTTTCAAGATTCTTTTAAATTGAAAAAGGTATCTAAATAAATTAAAAAGAAATTAAATTTAGTTCGCTCTACGTCAGAATATTTCTGAAAAATAAAAATATCTATTTTAATATTAATTAAATTTTTAAATGTCAATATTAACTGGAAACATATTTTTACTATATTATTCTCAATATAATAAACAATTTTTACTAATTAAATGATTTCTTACTGAATTTAGTATATTTTATCTCATTTTCAAACGACACAAATGTTGCATTTACTAATCTTCCGGTGTATTTGTATTAACGGTGCTGGTAAGAACTTAGTAGTAGTTTGTTATCAGGTTACTATAGTCTGTCTAACGACAAGATCCTTGACAGTGATAGATGTGTCTGTCATTTTAATTTCAAAGTAGTTTATTTTATTTTACAAAGATAAGGTGCAATTGAAACGCATAGCAGGAAATTAATATTTAAAATTTGACTGACAAGTGATGACTTCAAAATATTGTAAAAAAACTGTATAAAACTGCAAAAATGTAATCGAGTTATTTTATTTAAAAAAACGGTATGTGTTAATACAAAACAAACAAGAACAAAACACCACATACCGTGTGAACTATTTCTTACTTTCAAGCTTCAAGAAACTTACCGCATTTATTATTATATTTATCAATATAACTTATATGTACAATGTACAAATACAAATTTGTAATATTCCACAAGAATAAATAAAATAACATAAATAAAACAAACTATTTTATTAACAATAACACCAAATTTTATACCTTAAAGGTTGATTAAATTAACTTTAATCTTAATTTTTTTACACCAGTATCATTTGACATTATCTTTCTGCAGTACTAAAATCCATTATTTACCTATCGTGTGATGTCGATATTTTACAGCTACTCCGGTTTTTATAGTCTGTCCAACGAGAAGATCCTTGACAGTGATAGATGTGTCTGTCATTTTAATTTCAAAGTAGTTTATTTTATTTTACAAAGAAATAAGTTGGTACAACTGGAACGCATAGCAGGAAATTAATATATATATTTAAAATTTGACTGACAAGTAACTTCAAAATATTGTGAAAAAAACTGTATAAAACTGAAAAAATGTAATCGAGTTATCTTATTTAATAAAAAAAAAGGTATGTGTTAATACAAAACAAACAAAAAAAAAGACACCACATACCAAAAAAATATAAAAAAGAACTATTTCTTACTTTCAAGCTGTATAAAACTTCCCGCATTTATGATTATATTTATCAATATAACTTATGTACAAATACAAATTTATAATATTCCGCAGGAATAAATAAAACAACATAAATAAAACAAACTATTTTATTAATAATAACATTTACCAAATTTTATACCTCACAGGTTGATTAGTTAATTTTAATCTTAATTTTTTTAAACCAGTACCTTTTGACATTATTTTTCTGCAGTACTAAAATCCATTATTTATCTATCGTGTGATGTCGATATTTTACAGCTACTCCAGTTTTTAGTATGTGTTTAGTATGATCCTTCTACCATATTCGAGATTCACTTATCTACGACGAGATGGTATACGAACTTTATTGATAGTAACTTTATTGGTGGCTGCTTTGGTGGCTGTATAAGACTTTCTGCCTGGGCAGCGAGTATTAACCATAAACTGTGCTCTGGGTTCTACAATTTTCACTCGATTTTTCCTCCACTTGACTTCAAAAGACACAAAACACACGTAATAACACGAATCAAAATGCATCATCTTCCAAAACGCAGGGTATTTGACAGAAGTTGTTACAAAATTATAACCTTTAATTTGGCAAGACTTTTACGTAAGCGCCAAAAATCTAAAGGCGAGTTCATACGCATCGGCGTCCGTTTGTCGTTCATCGTTCCGTCAAACCAATAAAATTGAAATACGTCTGTCATTTTTTAAATAAACCAATAAAACTGGTTAAAAACAACAAGAGACGACGCATGACGGATTTATATTTAAACCCATCCATAGTTAACTTACAAATTATTAGAAACTTTTTTTAGTAAAATAAATAGATTGGTATGGGACGTCATCTGCTTTTCTTCTGTCATCGTCTGTCGAAATCTTACCTGAGAAAAAAAACAGAGTATAGTATATGTTTTTTATATGAACTTATCTACGACGAGATGGTATACAAACTTTACAGATGGTAACTTTATTGGTGTATAAGTCTTTCTGCCTGGGCAGCGAGTATTAACTATAAACTGTGATCTGGGTCTACAGTTAATTTTCCCTCGATTTTTCCTCCACTTGACTTGAAAAGACACAAAACACACGTAATAACACGAATCAAAATGCATCATCTTCCAAAACGCAGGGTATTTGACATAAGTTGACATAAATTTATAACCTATAATTTGGCAAGACATTGACAAACCTCAAGAATCTAAAGGCGAGTTGATACGCATAGGCACGGCGCGGCGCCGGCGTCCGTTTGTCGTTCATCGTTCCGTCAAACCAATAAAATTGAAATATCATCTGTCATTTTTGAAGTAAACTAATAAAACTGGTTAAAAATAACAAGAGACGACGGATTTATATTTAAACACATCCATAGTTAACCTAAAAAATATTAGAAACTTTTTTAGTAAAATAAATAGATTGATATGGGACGTCATCTGTTTTTCTTCTCTCATCGTCTGTCGAAATCTTACCTGAGAAAAAAAAAGAGTATATTGTATTAAATAACTTGTTTATAAATTGACAGTTGTTGACAATCGAGTTCAGTTTTTTTTGTGAAAAAATTGCTTTTCGCACCAATTCGGCATACATTCGAGTACGTTTCCATTAAAATGGAGGAAATATTGAAGAAACCTGAAGAAGCACGATAAGCGCGTTACTTCTACCTATAAATGAATCAATTTCCAAAAGGAACATAAAAACACTTTCAGTGGCTGGAACAGAAAGATATTGAAGAAGGAGATGTCCATGAAACTGTTTTCTTCTAAATTTGTTATATTTATGTAGCATTAATGTTAATAAATTATTACAGTAGTTAGATGAGTGTCTATTTTCATTTTATATTATTACTCAAAATCCATATTGTATTTCATGGTTGTTACCTATAAAAGGTATATGGTATCTTAATTCTAAGTAAATCCAAGGGAGTTATAACTCTATTTATGGTTAGTGTAACCAAGACTAAGCATATAATATGTTAATTGAATAAGAAATAACATAATATTATAGTCTACGATACACACTTTATATATTCTAAATTATATAAAATACGTCTACTGGATCTGTGGCTATGAAAGGAATGCGGACAAAAAACATTTAAATAAGCTACCTAAATAGAAACGGGAGAGGGTCCACGCGGACTCGACGAGTATGTCACCGCAAAAATGGTCCTCCCACTCATTTCATCGGCTACTTGCAAATTTATCGAATTTTTATTGGTGGGACGAATTGTTTATTTTTTTTACGAGAAACATAGAGAGAATGTCGTTTCCCCCCTTACGGATGCCCCGTAGGTACAGAACGGAGGGACGTACTGTATTAAAGTAGTATTTAACGAAATTAAAAATGATTATTAGTATTAAAGTAGTATCTAACGCAAACACAAATTCGTTAGTATAAAATTTAGTATCCAAAATCAACTGAATTTATAGGATCTTTCAGTGTAATATGGGATAAATTAAACACACAGCTTAAATAGACATTTACTTATCAGATATATATTTTATAGAATTATTTCGAATAAAGCAATGTCATTTCTTTTCAGAATCATTTGGAAAGGATAGTAGAAAGACCGGGAAAAGTAATCCAACGACACCCTCCGCTGAATCGTATGGTCAGCGGATCTGTGACAGCTCAAGATATGATCGAGAATTTGCTGAAAAAGCCCAGTCCTTTCACCACGATATTCGAGTTGAGGGAAGGTGGCACAAAAACTCTAGTCTCGAGGTAAGGGAAAGAAAATCGGTATAAAAGTAGAAAAAACAAAAATTAACAATTTCAAGTGAAAAAACGAATTAAAATAATTTAAATTAGAATTTATAAAAGTAAAGTTTTTGGCTGTATTTTGCGTTATGCATAGTGACCACCAATTGAAATATTTGCACTTAACCAACAATACATGGTTCTTAGATTTAATTACATTTTAATAAAAAAAAATGCTTAAAAACATAGAATATTATTAACTAAACGTTCTCCAACCTAGTGTGAGTACATAATATCAAAGTAAAACTCTGAGGGCAGGGGACTCAAAAAAATTCGCAATCTTTTATGATGTTTATTTCAAATGAATTTGATTTAAAATGGGGCGACAGTTGAAATGTGGCGAAAAACCTCTTGTCATTATTTCCCAATATTTTGAGAATGTTTTTCAGTTACGCCTCTTGTTTAACTTAAATTGAGTATTATTTAGCAATACGTAACCTGAACGAAACAG
>NW_022147170.1:260607-283861 GCF_002938485.1 Sitophilus oryzae
GATACCTTTAAGGTGGTAGATCTGGCTCAAAAGAAAATTATTTTCTCTTACCATTTTAAAATAGACTGAAAACAACTGAGTTATTTAACTTTGAAAGTTTAAAAAAAAATTGCGACATTTTGAGAACCGCCGGGGAATCTCGCGGATCCCCCAGGCGCGGGGGAGAGATCTCGCGGATCTCAGCTTGTTCGCCGCCCGCCGTTGCCACATCGACCAGAAAGACTTAAAAAGTACTTGCAAAATCCCACACCATCCAAGAGGTTCTGCAGAGGTGCGTTACTTTTTTAAGTGGGTGATCTCCAGTAGCCCTAATACTTTCCACATTACAATAAAATAAACTAGTATAAAAACTTACCAACAATAAAAAAGATATCCCTATAGCAGAGAGATATAACTGCAGAGCTTTCTTTTTTCCATTTTACCACTCTTAAAACTGCACATAAAACTACACTTAATAACATCACTTCACTACAATTCTTAACAACACTATGCAAATTTCTACTAGAAATATTGGCCTTTATTAATTTTAGAGCTAAATTGTAAATGGTTTTTAAAGATACATAAATTTGGCATTGGGATCCAATATCCGACAGTTCAAAATTTGCATGGATATCCTATTCCAACGATGATGCACCACCCGGTATACTCTTCGCTTCTTGACTGCATGTTATTACAATAATTGTTCAACATGACGACCTACATTTCCAATACATGCTCTCCTTCTTATGAGCATGGAATTTTTAACGTTTGCAGCAGTTCTTCGTTGCTTTTCCCGAATCCCTCAAATGCTGAACCATACTTACAATGGTTCGAGCATTAGGGATTTATCTATTCGGATACTCTTCGGAATAAGTCTCCGAGCTTCTACAGCGCTTTCCCCTGCCAGAAAGTACCTATGCTCTTAGCATATCCACCTTCTTCGGATTTGTATACTCCATCGCGATTTGCCTATACCGATACCGATTACCGACACAAAAATATGCACTAACGAACATTTCACACCACTTTAAACACAATCTCCGATCACTTTCTCGAATTTTAAAAGCTCGATAATATTAGAAATTAGATCGATTTCTAATAGTGTACATGCTTTGTGTACATGCGATTAATAATGTCATTAATATAATACAGGAATCTGTAATTTTCTCCCACCGCCCATTTCATTGAAAAACGGCGGCAGTTTTTCGCTTTTGAAATTACGATCGATGGTATTTTATTGTGTAAAAGTAGATGGTAAATGGCATCGATCGTAATTTTTCAGGCAATTTAACGTCTTAGCAGGCATTTATTTTTATCAAAAAGCTTAAAAATTTAAAAAAAAAAAAAAAAAAAAAAAAAAAAAAAAAAAAAAAAAAAAAAAAAAAAAAAAAAAAAAAAAAAAAAAAAAAATAACTGAACATGTTAGTATCTTTATTACTAATTAAACCATTCAAAACATGTTTTGATATTACTAAAAAAATTTAAGTAAAAAAATATAGCAAATTTTATAGTTTGACGACGTTATAATTAACAATAGGCAAATGGAAAAATTACCTAACTACATATTAGAGACATTATTCCATACCTAGAAATACTGTATGGTCGAAAAAAACGGCGTCCAGAATGGCTTTATAGATCCTTATATCATAGCCATCGCTGACGCCGCTGTTTTTTTTCACGACCATATTACTCCCATTAATCGTATGGTGGCAATACTAATTTTATATTTAAATATATCTAAATGTGTATAAACTAGGTATTTTATTAGCAATCATATTTAAGCTATGACTCATATCATATTCTAATTATTTGAAACTTGAAACATATTTACTCCTATTATATTCATGTAACTAAATTTTCTTAATATTAATAACTCTGATAATAAAAAACAAGAGCGTGTTTTGAAAAAGTAAAGAATAATTACTGTGTATTGACTTTATTGTGAAAAGCAACCTATTTGAAACACATTTACGCAACTACAGAATAGTTTAAAAAAGAACTTTCACACAGACATGTTTTTTAGTCTATTTTCTTTATTATATTTGAAACCTACAGTCCCCCTTCCAATACACATAAAAACATTTATATTCAAATATACTCTAGATAGAGCTCCAATTTTATATGAAATGAGAATTTGTTCACATTGCTGGGTCTGGTCAGAGCGATCGAGAAAAACGGCGTCGTAACGATGGCTATGAAATGAAGGTCAAATGTGCTTTGTCATTTTTTATATGTAATTTATATAGGAAATGTCATTGATCGTCATTTCCAGCCAACTGACGGTTTTTTTTTCGATCATATGCATTTTATGTATTTTATTCTTTAATTTAACTATACAAATGGTCTTTGATATTTTTTGAATACATATATTCTTGTTACTCTCTTTCATCTTTGTCTTTAATATACAGATGCATTGCAATTTGTTGTTAGTATATTTTATGTAATCATTTCAGAATCCAAAATAAAATGGTTATAACATGCTTTCCAGATATCCATATCCACAATATTCTGTGTGTAAATATGTTCACTTTAATAACCCATTCACTAAATGAGATTGAGAGACAACATACAGGTAGCTGTTTAAATAATTTTCAATCTTTGTATGTAATAATAGATTTCACATATTATATGTATTACACAATATGCATTACCTGCAACAATAAAAGATATTTTCTTTAAAGTGTATAATTCTATCTAACACACTTCCAATAAAGTATACTCTGACTCTTTTGAACATTTGTTACAGCTTCTAATAATTAGGTATATCCTCGGGTATATCGATAACTTCCTAAGAATTTTTGTTAGCACTTTTAGTTATTTTACCATTTTTCTTTCTCAATATATTCTGCATAATATGACTCGATACATTCACCTAGAATAAAATCAATAATATCATTTATGAATAGAAAACTATGTATACCTTTTTTTTTGTTATTGATTTGCAATTTCAGACTTAGAACTTTTCTGAAGAGAACTTTCTTGTTTGTTTAAAATATCTTACCGTATAACATAAATTTACATCTGAATTAATCTAATCAGATCAAATTTTCTTCATAGTATAGAAAACATTGAAACTATTTGACTGGTAATCGAGCTATCAATAAGCTGAGACTAAAATTTAATGCATAATTAAATGGGATAATTATTTTCATGTAAAAACAAAACTTTATACTTAAAGACCACAGGGAGTACATAATTACAACAGCGTTACTGAGATTTTTGATTTAATGTATTGCTTGGTATTTGTAGATTTTATTATTGTGAGCCAGGATTACAATTGCCTTCTCCATTGATGCATCCTAATTTAAGATTACTGATTTTCTAATACATAATTAAAGTGAAATTATTTTTCCTACCATTACATAATTAATTTCTTCCTACTATTAGGTAGATACCTGAAAGGTTAATAAATTAAAACGAATTTATTAAGACATTTTAAACTGTTTATACAGTGTGACCCATTTAAAAAAAAAAAAAACATTATAAATAAATCAAAAATATTCGTATACCAACTGAATTATATGATATTTCACTTTTGAATAATAAAAAGTATTCTTTTTTTACAGAAGTTTATTTGGCATTGTTTTTAACATTTGGTTGTTGTTTTCTGTTTTGTTTTGTGCGAGTTTAATAACCTACGATTAACCTTAAACATAACCTTAAACTACACACCATACTAGGGATGTACGATTCGAATCGATTATTATCAAATCGACGTGATTTTTATCAAACGATTTTTTGGTATAATCGATCTTTTTTTTAAATCGAAGACCGATTTTATTTATACAGTTTTTTTTTTTTTTGTTTATTTTATTTGTTAGAATTTAGAATAAGAAAACACTTTAGTTTTTGCTAAAATATTTGTTTGCAGTGCATCCCTAGTAAAGGGCCATCTAGCAATGAACTGAAAAAAATTAAGTAAGTGTTGCATGCGCCGATGTTTATCACTTTGATATCAGGTGTCAGATTTTTGTCGGGGCTTCCCATATTTTTTATATTTTAGATAACGTAGAATACTCTTTGATTTTACCTTAATTTTTCTTTGGGTATACCCTTCTTACTTTTATTTTATTTTGGGATATCCCTACTCCACATTAAACATTATAGAAAATTGATTTATCTATCTTTATACAACCACAAAAACGTTGACCCATAATAGTAATACATCAGTCCAGTAGAGGACGCTAAGGTAAAAAAATTTCTAAATAAAATTTGTAATTTGTAATTCCTTCAGTGTTTTTGAAATCGTTGTCGGGGTTGCGTCGGTTTTGAAGCTGAAAATGTGTCGAAGAAAACCCTGGACTGTCTACCATCAGCCTCCGGATATAAGTAGTTATTAAAGCAAAGTTTTTTTAAAAAAAAACATTTTTTATTGTATTTATGTGAGTTTAGTGTTTTTTGATTATTACTGATATGTGAAAAAATTTAAATAATATTTAAAAGTGATAGGCATGTGATAGGTTTGTGATGTTCAGTTTATTAGATATTTGGTGTGTATGTGTTTACGTATATGTGTGTTGGATAAAAAACACTTTCATTAAAAGGGTAACATGGGTTATAATTGTTTATTGAAACGATTGAAAATATTTCCTAATATGGCGAAAAAGAAGCTATAATTGTTAAAATTTATTTTTCAGTTTACTCCACTGTAAAAAGTATTTAAAATATTGCGTGTTTCTCTAGAATTAGTAGAGCAATCTACACTAATATGAATAAAAATGAATTTTCGTATTTTTTTTCTGTAGCAACTAAAAATACCTGAATTTATAGATAAACATGCTGAATGTGGGTATGGTAGGAGGCCTCTATGCACGCTAAACGAATTTCCCGGGGAGTGAATAGTGGCACTCAAAAGTTTTTTTCAAGAAAATATAAAATTTTCAACATTTTTTTTTCGCAAAAACCCCATAGGCGTGTTTCTGGGGTTGAACTGTTATTAAAGTTGGAAGATTGGCATTCAAAGGGGACAATCTCGTATATATACATATACAGGTGTCCCAGAAATGAGTGATATTTTAAGATTAAAAAAAAAAAAAAAAAAATAAAACATATTTTCTTTTACCATTTTTAAAATAAATTGAAAATAACTGAGTTATTTAACTTTGAAAATTCTAAAAAATAATCGCAACATTTTTAGAACCGCCGGCAGATATTGCCAACTACATCCAATTACTCGAATCAAGCCCGGATTTCAGTTAATTCGAAGCACTGTGTTGCCATATGGACAAGAAAGTATATGTTTACAAGTAAGTCATAAAATCACAACACCTGAGGAGTTTGCAGAGATGCATTACATTTTTAAGATTGTGATATTATTACATAAAAATAAAATTAAAAGCAAAATGTTTAAAAGTTAAATTAAAACTTACCCAACATTAAAAAAGATACTTATGACAGATCGATGTGACTGTGACAGTTCTCTTTTCGATACACACTTAACTAAAAATACACTTACCATTGTGCTGCTTACTTCAAAAGTATTATTATAAAAACTGTTAAAATAACAGTCCCCATTTTTTAACTTTAACACATTATTTTCGTATAAAAGCCATCAGTTTATCCACTGGATTGAAACACCCTTGAAAAGTACACATTACACAATACTTTGAACATCTTTCTGAATGAATAAATGTTGAGAATTATTAATGCTTAATGTTGTTTTACGAACCACTTTCACCTGGCAGGAGGTTTCACTCAACAGTTTTAAATACGTATTTTTTTTTCGCTATTTTTTCGATGTATTTAGACAATTCCATCGACAGCACAACCGTCGGCCAAGACAGCCACGCATCACTGGTTGGTAACCGCTCACTGCTTCTTTGTCACGCCGGCGTGTCGAGCTTACGTCAAGCGAGGTTGCCGTAGTTACAACAAATTCAAAATAAAAAAAAAAAAAAAAAAAAAAAATTTTAAAATAAAACAGAAAACATGAAAGGAAACAAACAAAAACACAAAATGAATTGATTATTGATAAGGTCACAAAAAAGAAATTTCTAAATTGTTTATCGTAATTCAGAATTCAATATATCGAAACAGCCCGACGAATAATCAATTCATTTTCGTTTTGTTTGTTTCCTTTCATGTTTCTCTATTTTATTTTTAAAATTTAATACAAATTTGATTGCTTCAAATCTCTTTGAATTTGAAATTGTTGTAACTACGGCAACGTTGCTTAACATCGTCGTCTGACGCAAGCCTGCCACGACGGCGCGCCTCAAAGGACCAGTTCACACGTGGCACTCTTGGCCGACACGCGACGGTCGGGCTGTCAAAATACATCGAAAAAATAGAATACGTATTTAAAATTGTTGAGTGAAACATGTCTTAAATTGAAAGTAGTTCGTAAAGTGGCGATAAGAGACGGTATTCAAAGTAATGTGCGCTTTTCAAGGTGTTTTGTAAATCAGTGGTTCAAATAAAACAGAGAAACATGAAAGAAAACAAATATTGAATTCTCTAAATTACGATAAACAGTTTAGAAATTTCTTTTTGTGACCTGGTTGTGAATAATATGATGAATCATTATCGTAAACGTCATAAACGTAATGTTTTAGTTAATTTTCGGTGGTTTTGTTAAGTTTTCATTGAAAGGGTAAGTACTAAAAAATAATTAATGTGTTTTTTTCATAAAACTAATAATGAGCACTGATAAAAATTTAACATTCTTAATTTTTGAGTAGAAATTTTTGAGTATGAATTTATAAATGTAGAACTATAATATGTAGAATGTGGATAACATAGAAGGTTACAACACTGCAAGGCACTAAAAGTTTTTTTTTTCAAATTTCCCGGAAAATGTCAAGAAAAATTTTAATTTTCAACATTTTTTTTCGCAAAAAAACCCATAGGCGTGTTTTGGGGTTGAACTATACTACCAGTTAAAATATTTTACCCTTATTTCTGGGACACCCTTGTATAGGTGCTTCGGATAAAAACACTTTCATTAAAAGGGTAAGCTCCAACTAAACATTAAAGGTTATAATTGTTTATTGAAACGATTGAAAATATTTCCTAATATGGCGAAAAAAGAAGCTATAATTGTTAAGATTTATTTTTCAGTTTACCCACTGTAAAAAGTATTTAAAATATTACGCGTTTCTCTACAATTAGTAGAGCACTAAGTAATATGAATAAATTAATTTTCGTATTTTTTTCTGTAGCAACTTAAAATAATTGAATTTCGACAAACATGCAGAATGTGGGTATGGTAGGAGGTGGCAACGTTGCATTCTCTCCGACACTCTCTATGCCCGGTAAACGAATCTCCCGGGGAGTGAACAGTGGCACTCAAAAAGCCTTTTCAAATTTTTCTCCGAAAATGTCAAGAAAAAATATAAAATTTTCAACATTTTTTTCGCAAAAAACTTCATAGGCGTGTGTTTCTGGGTTGAACTATACTACCAGTTAAAATAATATCTGCACTCTCATTTTCTGGGACACCCTTGTATATATATATATAGCATATAGAGAGAGAGAAAGAGCAGATATAGCAGCATATATATATATATATATATATAGTATATATATATATAAGAGAGCATATATATATATATATATATATATATATATATATATATATATATAGGCAGCAGCATATATATATATATATATATATATATATATATATATATATATATATATATATATATATATATATATATATATGTATATATACAGGGTTGTTCAATCCTTAAACGACACGGAGTATTGTGAAGCTAAACGACTAGATTTTACAAATTGTAAGTTTTGTTCGTTGAAGGACTATTAGAGCTACAATTTAAAATATTTTTACAAGATACAAGATGTGTCCTGAATAAATAAAATATCAAAGTTGTATTTTTTAAACGGAACACCCTACATATTATTACATTTTTAGTTTCTACAATTAAAATAAAGGTAAATTTGATTAAGGTTTATTACACTTAAACCTTACCGTTTTTGAAATATTTTCAATTTTGTGAAATTGCAGTATAAATTTTAAGGCTACATTTCTCCGAGTGTATCAAAGTTTTTAATACTAATTGTTGATCAGATATTGTGTTGCAATAATAAAAACTTTATTACCCTATATAGAGTGTCTAAAAATTTATTTTAAATAATTAGTAGCTTTAAACGGCAATAACTTGTTTGATTTAAATAGAACACCTTTTTTTATGAGAATCAGATGCACAATTTAATTGTCTATCCAATTGTATTATACCGTCTTTTACCTATCTCTTCAAGTTTTCGTAGAAATTGCATTTTGTGGTAATTTTGAACTCATTTATCAATATACCCATGGAATACTCACATTTTAGATTATTTTTAAAGATGTACCAAATTTTTAAAGAGTACAGATACTAATATTTTTTACTTATTTGGGACACTCTGTATCTTGTAAAATTATTTTTAAATTGTACCTCAAATAGTCCTTCATCGAACCTAAAACTTACAATTTGTAAAAATCTCATCGTTTAGCTACCATACTCTGTGTCGTATGTGGTGAACAACCCTGTATATATATTTGTTTTATGACCTAAATATATATATATAACGGTCTACGTTTTCAATAACGTTGTCTACGGTAATGTTATGGCTATTGTTGCTCATTATCTTGGTCTTCTTCAAGTTCATTTTAAGGCCTATTTTCTCGGATTGATCATTTAGCTCCCTTAGCATGGTGTTCAGTTCTTGAATGTCGGTGCTCAGCAAGACAATATCGTCTGCGAACCTAAGATTGCTATATGTTACTCTATCTCCATTATGATCTCTTTTAATTTTAAAAACCCATTTATTTTTGACAAAATTTTTGTTACTGGGCTTATCTACCGATTCCCAAGCATTGTTTGACTTGTTTCGTCACTTCTCGCGCTTGACAATGCTTCGGAAATGGTAATTGGTTCTAAATCATCAGAGACAATTAACATAGCAAAATCAAAATATCGTAATTAGTAATACAACCATACCTTTCAGGTTGTCTTTTTACACGCGTAGGATACCTTGATTCCTGATTTTCGCTCTCACTTGCACTCTCACTTGTACTCTCACTTGCACTATTTTCATCTTCACTAACCGACACTTCACTTGTTTCTTCTGTTGGGTTTTCCTCTTGAAGATAAGGACCTTCAGCCACTTCTGAGTTATAATCACCGTCACTGTCTTCTGATAACTTCAGCGGAATAACCTCTGGTGTAGTGGGTGCAGTGGTGCTCCTTGATGAGCCATCTGAGAGCTTGTCTTCTAAAAATACAACATCTCTGGCTATTTTAAGACTATAGTTATGTGGGTCTAAAAGCCTGTATCCAACACTTTTATCATGAGAAAAAAAATATATAAAAAATTAAAATAAAATAAAATAAAAGAAAGGTAAAAAGTAATTAATACAAATAAATTGTTTACTAATCCAAAAGGGTAATTATTAAAAATGGCGTCAAAATATCAAAACCTTTTTTTTCTCATATTTTACTCCTCAAACAGGTCAATGCCCACATCGGTAGCTTCTACGGAGAGTAGGGTGAGGGGGGCGGGTTATAACTAAATGTGTCTGAATTAAATATAAATAAGCGCCACCCACTTTCTGGACCCTAAGAGTAAAAGTGATGTTTCTGAAAGAAAGTGGGCAACAAGATACTAAATAAAACAATAGGAAATCACTAGCAGTAATAACGGGAAAAAGGTAAAACTCTTAATATTGCATGTATGGCCCAAAAACAAAACAGGAAAATCAGTTGTCAATATATCAAATGAACTCATAGAAATATACCATTAAATCAAATAAAAGTATTTAAATCTTATACTCAAATAACATTCGTACTAATGAAAATAATTAAAATTAATAAAAAGTAATTTTACTACAAAAATGGTACAGCTCAAAAAGTATCAGCAGTACACCAGTGGTAACTTGAACAAAAGTGTCTAAACTCGAAATGGTTAAATCGATATCATAAATCTCAAAATGGTTATATAACAAACGCTATAAATTACTGAAACGGAAATACGTACTCGCGATACTTACTAGTAAGTTCACAGATCGAGCCGCAAGTAAAATTTAAAGAAGTTAATCTATAACTATCTTAAATACGTAAATGAAATAATTAAACTCAATAAATGACTAGTTAAACTGTTTGGCGGAAATAACTCAAAACAGTAAAATGAAATGGGTACATATCAGGACATTCCAGAATCCTGGTGTTCGGTGACTCAGATGGTTGCTTTTTGACTGCTTTTGAATGGCGGTCGGTGAGCTGGCTTCAATATCCTATAGTGGTTGGCCACAGAAAGTCTTCCGGATCAAATGAGCTAGGTGATAATGCTGATGGTTAGCTTAAAACCACATGGTGAACACGGTTGGGTGACGTAGGGACCTCATGGCAAGAAGAAACGGCAGCAACGGCAACGAAAAATAGATTCGAAAGTACAAAAGTAAAATAAAATTTATATGGAGATTAAATTCAAAATTAAATCCAAGTTAAATTAAATCAAATTAAATTAAATGGAATTAAATTAAATCCAATTTAAATTAAATCAATTTAAATTAAATGGCCTGAAAAAGAAGTTCAAAATTACCCCCAAGAAAAACTACAAAATGGCGTAAAACATACCTGAGATGTCATGTGGCCATTCATTAACTCTTTTCTCAAATTCTTACGGTTAAAATAATTAGAAATATCGGAAAAGCTTCACTTGAATAGTGCAAAACGGTAAAACTATTCACTAATAAATTATTTAACTGAATTTGCTAGAACTTATATCAGCACAAGGCTTGATTCAAAAAGCGTGTCTGTACACAAAGACGGATTGTTCTAGAAGAAAGAATCATGCATGAACACCGGACAAAAGGGCAGTAAAAAAACACAGCAAATCAATGTTGCCAATAAACCAAATAATCTACTCCCTAAGAGCAAAACATGATATACGTCAAATATAAAAAAAAACAATAAATCGAAAGTACTGAAAGTAAACGGAAATCGAAAGTACCACAGGAAAATACTATTACGCAACCAATATACAATGTAAACAATCAAAAAGTCACCATCATATATAAATGTCATATATAACTCTCAATCAAACCCTAATTCGGTAACTAATGCTAATATGCTCGATATTTACGTTGCCGCAGAATAAGAAATTTCAAAGTAACCTCAAATATTGTTCAGCTGCAAACACATCAAAACCAGGGGGGTGACTTTTAGAATTTTTTTAGATTTTTTTTTTCTAAAAATTCTAAGGGGGGTGACAGTGAAATAGGAAAATTGGAAACAGTCATTAGTGTCATTCCTGTCATTCTCCTCACGACAAGAATGGCCGCCTAGACAAGGACAGCATTGTTTTTGTCTAACTATTGTCCAACTTCACGGTTTAGAATTGACAGATTTCAGTTTCAGAGACAACTTCAGATTTGTTCTAGAACAAATTAGAAAATATTCGACGCCCTTTTAATTCATTCCGTTTAGTTTTGCTTTGGAAGTTCAATTTAATATTTCGGCTGAAATTTATAAATATAAAGGTAATAAAGTATATAAAATATATATTACATGAAGAATCCTGGAGAAAATAACGTTTCTGTAGTAGTAGGTATGTCCCATGTACATGAAAAATAGGTAGTAAATAAACACTGTTTTTACATTTTTTAGATGCATGAAAATGGTGTTATAATCTCTTTGATCGGCGATTTTTTTGAAAATGGAAACAATTTATAGCAAGGTAAGATCATTTTTAACTATATCCAACATTAGTTATCTCCAGTATGTGCGATTTATTGTCAATAATGCAATAAATCGGACTGATAATCTGATTATGTTATCCGACTAAAAGTCTCTTTTTACTTCTTTTTGCTTCTTTTTGATTTATAAGCCAGGTCTCTTTGGGAATAATGGACGCTTTTTTTAAACAGTATATTTATATTTTATACCTATTGATATTTTTACATTGTTAATTTTAGTATAAGAAATTTGTTCTTCTGTTTGCAGGTTTTTGTATAAGGCTCCCGTTTTCATGTTCCTGTGTCCGTTTTCAGTCCTCCGAAGTCTGCGAATACGTGTGTTTATTTACAAATTACTGTAAGTCATGCTTATACCTTAACTAATTTACGTTAAAAGTGCATATAATTAACTAATTGGTATTGAAACAATGCAACCCTCTATACTTTTATATTTATTTAGTCACGTTGTTCCATATTTCAAATAAATATATGTGAATAAATTATTTTTTGGTTTTATTTATGAAAAGAAAAAATACAAAATACATTTGAACTGAAAGAGGGCCCGCCATTGAATAACCGGAAACGGAAATGACAATTAAGCCATCATGTCCTTATCATGTCAACCTGTCAAATGGAAAATTAGTTCTCCAGACGACAACGAAGGCTTTCAGTGGCGTATCGTGTTTCCACGATTTAACACAGAGTTGACACTTCTTTCTAGTTAATTATTTTATGGTCAAAACACTACTCAAGCTAATTTCAATAAAATTACGATTTTGCAAGTCTTTAAGAGACTACATATCAGCCACACATCGTAAGTAATATATTTAGAAATACCTATTAATAATTACTAAACAGTTTATTTGCTTTTAGTTTATGATATTCAACAATTGAATGTGCTACACTGATATCAACACTTGTTCGATTCAAAATAGAGTGAAATCCATACTATAATAATGTGAAAAAATATATAATATATATATATATATATATATATATATATATATATATATATATATATATATATATATATATATATATATATATATATATATATATATATATATATATATATATATATATATATATATATATATATATATATATATATATATATATATATATATATATATATATAATACGGAGATCAAACGCAGGATCCATTTGGCATGGGTAGCATTTGGAAATATGACTGATATTTTCAAGGATAAAAAGGTACCCATCAACCTAAAGAAAAAGGCTTACGACAGCTGTATCCTACCTGTGCTTACGTACGGCTTAGAGACTATGGCAATTACCCGAAAAACAGAACTACTGCGAGTTGCACAAAGAGCCATGGAAAGAATCATGTTAGGAGTCACCATGAGGAAAAAAATGCGGAATACCCACATACGTCAAAAAACAAAACTAATAGATGTGGTTAAAAGAGTGGCAAGTCTGAAGTGGCAATGGATCGGACATGTGGCAAGGCAGGATCCAGACCGATGGCCTCAAAAAGTCATTCTATGGAGACCTAGGGGATCAACAAGAAGTGTGGGCCGACCAAAAAAGAGACGAATCGATGAAATCAGAACAGTGGCGGGAAGAGAATGGATAAGATTGTCTAGAGATCGTAAAGCATGGAAAAACCTAGAAGAGGCCTATATCCAACACTGGCTGGAACCAGGCTGAGAAAGAAGAAGAAGAAGAAGCATATAAGGCTAGGCTTGTAGTTAAGGGGTTTACCCAAAAATATGGGGTAAACTACTCAGAAACGTTTACGCCTCTGATCAGATTTACTAATTTAAGGTTGTTATTGGCAATGACAGTAGAATTAGATCTAGAAGCAGATCATTTAGACGTAAACATAATTTTCTGATTTTCGCTTTAGGAAAGCAACCAATTTCATATAATTACCCAAATCGACGTTGTGTTATATCTTCAGCGTACTTTTCAACATTGAGTATTTAGACCAGAGAGTCGGACGACTTATATTTCTTCGAAATTTCTTCAAAATAGACTAGCGCTACATTTTCAGAAAGGAATTAAATATTTTTGTTGTCTCTCCAAACTATAAACTTCTTATATGCAGCTTCATAACGTTCCCGAAAATTTTCAGGTAATAGACAACGATATAAATGCGGCTTGCTGCGTCAATTCGAAAGGATCGGTGGATTTAATTGTATACTCTATTGCCCGAAGATTAAGGGGAAAAATTAAGGGAAATCTTATATTTAAGTTGAATTACTTTTCAAAGAATATGACACTGACAAATGCGTTACGCCGCCAGAGACATAGATAAAAGAAAATAATCTTCTATTAAGAGCCAGAGACAATGTTGGCAATGTTGTTGTCTCTGGTTACGCGGCGACAATTTTAGATACCAATTATTAACAGGACTTTCATCTTTAAGGTAAGCGTGCTCAAAGATTGCACACTTCAAAATTTGCGCACGGTGTGTGAAAAACGTCACTTTCAGATTTACTTTGGCGTGCGTTTATTAATGTTATACAAAGCAGTCATAGAAAAAATCTATAGGTACATCATTTTAAGATTTGCATGTATTTCCTATGTTTAGGTCGGTATTTCTTAATATATATTAGTTACATTTTTTTTCCATTTCCAATGATTTATACAGAATAATTTAGAAAATATCAATTTTATAATATTGATAGAATATCCTAGTTAATGGCAATTTTGTTTTAGATACCAACAATTACCGAACCCATGTGGCAAGCTGCAAATTATTTGGCAAACAATTATGTTAAATTTGTTGAGCTTCCCCTGGAAATAACAAAATCTATAACAGTTGCAGTAGGAAATTATTCTGTGGTAATGTATAACAAAAATAAACGATCTAGGGTAAATCAAACTTGTGCAAATTTAAAACTTTCCTTGTGCTGAGATTTTTGTGTGTGTGATGTGATGAAAAATGCTCTATATGATAATTTTTTATAAATAATTTTAGGTGGTTAAAAAAGTTACGAATGCACTGAACAGTACAGTGGATTGGAATACCCTTTTAACAGATTTTGAAAAGTTGCTTCTGATAAAGGTTCTTCAGGAAGAAAAATTAATATTTTGTATAACTGAGTATGTGAAAGTTAACCTAGGACAACCATTCATAGAGAGTCCGCAAGTAACACTAAATCTTTTGTAAGAAATTTTATATTAAGTACATTTAAATTTATCGCTTTTCTAATTATCTAAGTCACTAACAAGAAATTTTTGATTTTTTTTTGTAGTCTTTAGCCGCGTACAGACTTGAGCGCGAATGTGTTGAGCAAGCAGGTTTATGTGTGCGCTCTCGCGGTAGGTGTGTTAATCTCATGCGAAGAAAAGCACTTACTAACGCATGCGTGCGCTCTCAGACCATTCATTCCCATATTTTATCTTTCTAGTTCTATCTTTACCTATCTAAGAATTACTTGTACATATGTACAGGGTGTCCCACTAAGAATAGCTTTCGAAAAGTATTAGTTGTAGAGCTTACGGAAAAATATATTTATAACCAAGAAAAATTACTGGAAATTATTTTCAAGTTTGTAGGACGGCCGCTAGAGGGCGAAACTGCTATGGAAAATAACAAAATGGAATTTTTAAGAAATTTTGCCTAAATACGATGTACTATAAATAATAGCTTCATAATCTTCAGTAAATTTTAGATCTTTTTTGTTAGAACCATTTCCCTCTCTGCTAAAATAAAGTGGTGGGGGGAGGTTAGATCTGTTTTTATTTAAATATTAGTAACTCCGGACTGGATGATTGGAATCCAACAGGCGAGGGCTCGTTTAAAGGAGCGTTTCTTACTCTATACCTGGTGTTGCATCGTCGGACGGCACATAGGAAATCCCATGTAAATTTTAATAGGGTCAATATAATTGACCCAATCAAAAACAATTTCCATTGATTGTAATTTTGATGGGCTTCCTTAATTATTTTAGAGAATAATTATATTTAGGTTTATTGAAGAGCACTAAAACCAACATTCAAAAGAATAACTTTAGATATTTTTGATTAGCTCGTTTACGAGTAATCGCCGATTTCTTTTTAAATATTTCTCCTTTCTTATGGTCCTGTATTTACTTATGACCACCAGTCAAGATAAAAGATAGCTGTCAAATGAAGTTGTCATTTCAGAAATTTACCTATTTAGTGCTTTATTATTATTGAAAACTCATTCCTAATTCAAAAATCTTAAAGATGTATTAATAAATACAAATTTATATAAATTAAAGTAAAATAAAGTAATAAATTACAAGGTTAATTATAGTATTATTACAATATTCAATAACTTATTAATTTAGGTATTATTAAATTGTTAGAACTTTAGGATTTAAGAAGATGTTCAAATATTCCTCCATCGACTGCTAAACAATAACCCAGGCGATCATAAAATTCTCTTCTTACATTCGCTAGTTGGTAAACTGAAACTATATTGCATTCGGCAGAAATTACATTTTTTAACTCGTCTAGATTTGGGTATTTTTTATCCTTGTATATCCTGTTTTTTAAATGGCCCCAGAGAAAGAAATTATTTGGCGGAATATCAGGAGACCTTTCTGACCAATTTACTGTATGATTTAGGCCAATAACGTTTCCGTTAAAACTATTGTCTAAATATTCCCGAACAGCCATGGTACTATGTGCCGGGCAGCCATCCATTTGGTACCAAACTTCCTGATTTTCCCTAGCGGCATCATGTAAAGCAAGTAAAATATGATTTTCTAGTAGTTACAAATAATATTCTGCATTTAAATTTCGCGTAAGAAATAATGGTCCGATAATATTGTGTCCGAATATTCCTACCCAAACATTTACTTTCTGCACAGCTTACAGAATAATACAGCTTGGACACTCGCCAATTTTTCCCACGCTCGAATTTAAAACGCCCCACTCCGACGATGCGCTAACTGAATTAAGCGACCGACAGTCAGCCTCATTCAGTCGATGCATAGCCTACACCGGTGGCGCGTAGAGCCGTATTACGGAAGATTTTAATTCGATTTTTTTTCTTATATTTAACCATAGGTATTTGTGCTTTTATTTCAATTTTATTTTTATTGATGGAATGGGAAAAGGTTTTCCGGGATGTGCGGCTGCTGGTTGCACAAATAATTATGGAAATAATTCAAAATATAGTCTGTTTAATTTTCAATTCAATTCAAAATTAATGTTCAATTCAAAAGTATATTCACACTTTAGAGCTTTTCAAAACGATGAAGACTACTTATTTGGAGGCTTGTTAATGCCAAGTGACCATTTTTTATTTAGTTTCCTCATTGGAGGCTATTTTTATATAAGCTTTTATTTAACTTGCTTTGTATGTAACTATCTATGTATGTATGTATGGTTGTTCGGGGCAAATCTTGTAAGCTAAATTAAAATCACTTCCTTTTATTGTAGGAGATTGAAATTTGGCATGTAGGTTCAGTCCCGATGACAATACATTTTTTTGCAGTTACTTATAGGGAAACAGAATGGCAACACTGCCTATTGAGCATTATTGATTTTTCTGCCGACTCGTCCCGTCGCGTCGTCTATCGACGAGCGGGCCGAGGTTAAAAAATATATAAAAAAAATATATGGGCGGCCATCTTGAAAAAATGACAGTTTAATGACATGTCAAAATTTCAAAGTCAACCGATTTTCATAAAAATTGATATATAGGATGGCCATGGGCTAAAATGAAAGAAAAAAAAATTTGAGCTGTCAAATTTGACGGCTGTCAAAAATTTCAAAGTTTTCCGATTTTGATAAAAATTATATATAGGACGGCCATGGGCGAAAATGAAAAAAATGTTGAGCTGTCAAATTTGACGGTTGTCCAAAAAAATTTCAAAGTTGTCCGATTTTGATAAAAATCGATGATGGCCGTGGGCTAAAATGAAAGAAAAAATTTGAGCTGTCAAATGTGACAGCTGTCAAATAATTTCAAATTTGTCCGATTGTGATAAAAATCGATATATTGGATACCCCTACCCCATAGTCGGTTTTCATTTTATTTGTCTCACATTTGAACTGTCAAATTTGACAGCTGTCGTTTTTTAAGTTCTCCTTTTTTTAATGAAAATCGATATACATATTATTAGGATACCCATAGAAAGTTATTTAAGAAAAAAAAATTGAGTTTAAGTGTGTGGCACTGAGAAACAAGCATAACTAAAAAGTAGATGATAAATTTTATAAAAAAACCTTTTTTAAAAACAAGCTTTTATTTAAATACACTAAAAAGAATAAAATAAACTCTTTTTCTTTAAAACTTTTATTATAAACTTAGAACGTCATTACACAATTTTAATATTAGATATATAAAAGCTTGTCGCGAGATTTCTCTACATCGATAAACAAGTAAATTAACTAAAACCTGTGTCTACCCTGTCTCATTCTCAAAGTTTCTGTTATGATAGACCACTAGACCAGGAATTACAAGATAAAGTTGTCGTACCAGATTTTTATGAGTGCAAATGTACACTCAAATCTCGCGACAAGCTTTTATATAATATTAAAATTGTGTAATGACGTTATAAGTTCATAATAAAAGTTCTAAAGAAAAAGTTTATTTTATTCTTTTTAGTGTATTTAAATAAAAACTTGTTTTTAAAAAAGTTTTTTTATAAAATTTTTCAGAACAATTTTGAAGAACTTTTCTTAAATGAAAATATATTATGTAAATTCGTTAAATTATTTCAGACAATTAAATTCAACCATCAATCAAAATTTTCCTATAATGTATTTTTTGTTAAATTTATACGCAAAAGTTAGAAATTATTATACCTTAAAGAATATTACTAAGAACTTAAATGTAGCAAACAAAAACCGAAAGCTCCTAATTTAGAAACATTCGTAAATAACTATAAGTAATCAATGTACTTATTTCATTTTGCTGTTATTTCTAGAAATAAATTAATTAATTTGTTTTTTAAATGTTTTTCTTTGAGAATGCATATTTATTTAAAGTCAACAATTTAAAAAACGTGTATCTAAATTATGTTCTAGCACAGTCGAATAATTTTTTACGTCACGTGTAAAATTTTTTGAATACATCTCTGGGCTGACTGGCGCTTACGCGGCTCTTGGTTTTGGCGAGAGAGCTCGCCGCTCCAGTGTTCCCCCTCTTTCGAATCGCAAATCCGAGCGTAAAAAGATCAAAGCGGCACGCTACACTGTCCGAGCTGGTTTTTACTTAAGCTGTGCTTTCTGTGGATATTGCGTCCTTGTTTCGACAAACCTGTGTTGCTTTTCTTTGTTCCAATATCGATAACTTTGAACATTGGGTTCATTATTTAAAATAAACGTGCATTCGTCAGTGAAACATATGTTTTTTAAAAATTCCCTACCTCTGTTTGCTCTTTCTTTTGGTGCTTTTCATATTTGAAGGAATAGTATTTATGTCGTTTCAAAATTCGAAACGCTGTAGTGTGATCTATGCCTATTTCATCCTCAAGTTTCCTTGTGTTGATCTTTCCATCGTTCTCTTCCACGCACAATAAAACTTCCAAGTCGGTATCATTTCTTGCATCCTCTCTTTGTTCCTGCCTTGCTTCATATCTGCAGTTATTTATTAGGGTACCTTTGGTCTCAAATCTCTGGATATTTCTTGCGATTGTAGTTTTCCAGGTATCGGTCTATTCGGATACAGAGCAGCAAACATGTCCGACACCTTTTGATAACTATTTCCTTGATAATACCATTTGAGGAGCAGACTTTCTAACCGAATTTTGTCCATATTTTCAAAAATTCAACTATAGATGGCATTGTTAACTTCATATTTCTTAAAAATAACCAGAGACGGCCTAAACGTACTATATGCCGTTACAATTCAACACAGAAAAACACATAGACAAACGAATCGTATTATTGAGGACAAAGTATGTTATGCTTGTCCATGTACAGTTTTAATTTGAACTTCGAGGTGTTATCACGAATATTTATTTTGTTTGAGATATTGTGTAATTAACAAGCTTATAATAGCGTGGCTTTGTCAAAAATAGCAAAATGAGTGAGGGAGAGCATGTTTTGGGTGATTTAGACAGAGGAACAAGAAAGAGGAAAAGGAATGTAATAGTAAAACGGAGCTATTGTAAATATTAAATTACATTTTTTTCCTTTTTTACGAGAGAAGAACTCATTTTTTAACGGAGAATTCTTACAAACTGTGACTTTGACGTTTCCGGTACGGGGACATTCCTATATGCCTGCTGACCGGGTATTTGGTCAGATTGAGCTAAAGCTACGTTCACATGCTTTTATTAAAACCCCAGAGAAATACTAAAAAATCTACTCAGAAGTAGGCCAAGTTTGCAAACTCGGCTCTGATTGGGTAGTATTGATGTAAAACATGATGAAAATTCACTAAAAAAAATTCCTGGTATTAGTGATGCCAAAAGAATCAAGATGTTACGGTTATATATTTTGAAGGGGAGTTAATTTTCTTATATTTATTTTAATCATACATCTTGACAAAATGGTGAATGTGGTGATTTATTATTTTTATTTATAACCTTGAAGATGACACGTTAATAAAATATAACAATACATTTCTTAATACATATTAATTATTTATTTATTTTCTATTTACAAGTAAAGTAAATGTGCGTTAACTTTACATCACAATTTAACTTCATATTGTTGTATTTTTAGCCAAATGTAATATTTTGTAAATAATATCTTTGATTCGATCTTGAGGTATTATTCTTCAGGGTATGGAAGGGTTAATGCATCGTGTAAAGACTTCTTATTTATCTAAAATAACGTTATTAAAGTAATATTAATAATAACCACTTCATATACTTACTTTTGGTATTTGTTTACTTCTGTTCAGGTGGAAATATTCATTGCATTTTGTTAGCTGTTGGTTGCTACAAAGGGATATCATATTATATTAATTATATTATAAGAAACGATGTACATACCTTTTAATAACAATAATCCCTTCAATAATTATTATTAATAAATAATCTGATTGTGATTTTTGTTATGATTAATTTATTTGTGGTTAAGGCAAACGTCAAATCGTCAACGCGTATAACGGTGTTGCCAGCTTCTTGAAGTTTTCTTAAATCATATTTCACCTCATTCATATTTAGTCTCTAAATAATTAATTTTAGCATTTAACTTATTTAATACTTTTATTTATTAATGATCTTAAACCATTATCAAGTGTATCTAATTGTAATCGCATTTAACTTATTATTATTGTTTGATTTATTATTAATTTTCTTTTATTATCGGATTAATCCTGGCAACATTGGTACTTAACTGGTTGCGGAAGTACCTAGGGATTTTATAGCTAAATTTATGTCAGGAGGGAGTTTAGAGATTAAAATTCCAAGCGCCCACCTGTCTGGTAGGAAATCACCAGATCTTTTCTTTTCGGCACGCTGGCAGTGAAGTCACGTATTGAGTTGAAAAATCCTTTCATTTGATTTTGGGAAAGGTTAATAATTCTTTACGGTTAATTGATATTAGTTATATCATACAGCTACGGCTGGATTGAGACGAAACTAATAGCGTTGCATCTTTTGTATTATTTCCAAGGAAATCGCCCACAGTTTGGGTAAGTTAATTTTGGATTATTAATTATCACGTGGGACAATTTTTTTATTGGGTAAATTTTAAATTAGGCACCTTGGTTTGGGTTTCCTTTTACACATCGACCTGGTTCCACGAGGGTATTCACGACTGGCAAGCGAGGTTCCTGTTCAAACCTTAGACGTTCAAACAAACTGATAAGCTAAGGGGAAGCCACGTGGTTGGGCCTTTTGTTTGTGCGGCAGATCCTAGCGTAGGGGATTTTTGGGACCCTTACGACTAAAAGCTAAGTACCAAACTTTTTATTAGCTAACTCGTTCCAGCGTACTTAAAATAAAGATTGTTGTACCTATTTTTTATTGCTTCTGCGTTATAATTAGGTTTAATTAGTAATTATCATTTCGTTCGTCGTTTTCGTTCATTATAAATAAGTCATTTAGTGGGTACCCCGTTTTTCCTTCGTATTAAATTTTAGTAGAGTAGGTAATCTTTTAGTCTAGGTTACAATAACTGGTAACCAGTATTACCAATTGTTGCAAATTTTTAATTTATTTAACCATTTTAACTTGTATTGTTTCAAATGATGAACTACCCTACTCTGAATAAACGTCTGTCTTGTTAATCTGTGTTTTATTGTGTGATTACATTGAACTAATATTTTGTGTTTTATATAGGTACAATTTTGAACCCACCTCCCAAACGGGAAGGTAGCAAAGATAGTACAAATGCCACAGACTAAAGCTGGGGTTTCCTAGGAGTGTCGGCCGGCCGAAAACGATCGCGACGGAAGTCTGCTTGGTTTCAGTTTGTATTTTTAAATGAGAGCGGTTTCTTAGTGTGCGAACACAGTGCAAGCAGGTTTGCCGCTTACTGGTAGTCAGCGCCAATCTGGGCACCTATTCTTGACACGTTAAGCACTTGCGTATACGCAAATCACGTGTATTGTTAAACAACAAGGTATCCCATGAAATAAGTGGCAAGTTATCTTAAAGGTGGTAGACTTCTCGATAAAAGAAACATATTTCCTTTATCGTTTTTCAATAAGTCCAAAATAATGGAGTTTATTTTACTTTTGCAAAACTTTCCAAAATAAAAAATATTTCCGCTAAAATTGAGAACCTTCTTCGTTCCATGTGCCCTTCTCCCTCATCGGAGGTTGGCGACAATCAATTGGAATTTCTCCCTGTCTTGAGCCAAACGGATAATGCACTTACCTCTTCTATTTTAAACCACTGGCACTGGCGCAAATTCCGCAACCACGAAAACCGTTTACGCCCCTCGATGCCTTCGTCCGTCCTTCAAGCTGTATCCCTCAACGTCAGAAACACTAATTTTTGTTATTTCGAAGAAATATGACCAAAATAAGCTGCTTTCCGTCTTTTTATTGTAGTCAATAGTTCTTTGTCCTTACACATTCTTTCCAATACTTCGGGATTTGTTTGAGGACACCACGGATCTTTTCTGGATGGATTTTCTTTCTTGTAAATTAATCTACTACCTGATGTTGCCATATTATTCAACGAATTTAAATTTTTTTAAATAAAAACTAAAAAAAAATGCAAAAAAATTCTAAAATATTTTATTTTTTTTTTTTTTTTTTTTAAAAAAAAAAGTTATTTAGAGAAAAAAAGAGAAGACCTCAATAGGCCGTGTTTGGGGTTTGAATAACTATACTATCCAGTTAAGGTTAAAGATATACTGTGCGCACTTATTTCTGAGCACCGTCTGTAAATATGGGTCTATAATAGGTAGCGCCCTCCGCCGCTGCCGCTCGCGATTAAACTTGAAATAATGTCAAGCGCGTGTTGTCAAAATCGGCTATTGCACATGGGAAAAGGCCAGCCAGGCAACCCGGGGGTCCCCAAAATCGAACGGCTTCTCTGCTTTGTTGCCGGGTAACGAAGAATTTTATTTTTATTTTTGCTTTTGCACGCGCCGACGACGCACAGGGGGTATTTAGAACTAAAAGTTGGCCAAAATTATGTTTTAATGATTTTATTTTGCTCTTTTCTGCTAGTAATATTAATTATTACTATTGAGGAGAGGTTGCCTATATTATGGAACCCCATTTTGTTCTTTCGC